>NW_016107323.1:4327839-4339936 GCF_001604975.1 Cebus imitator
CTTTCTTTCTTTCTTTCTTTCTTTCTTTCTTTCTTTCCTTCCTTCCTTCCTTCCTTCCTTCCTTCCTTCCTTCCTTCCTTCCTTCTTTCTTCTTTTCTTCTTTTATGGAGTCTCGCTCTGTCATCAGGCTGGAGTTCAGTGGTGTGATCTTGTCTCACTGCAACCTTTGCCTCCTGGGTTCAAGCAATTCTCATGCTTCAACCTCCTGAGTAGCTGGGATTACAGGTGTGCACCACCATGCCCAGCTAATTTTTATATTTTTAGTAGAGACACAGTTTTACCATGTTTGCCAGGCTGGTCTCCAACTGCTGATCTCAAGTGATCTACCCGCCTTGGCCTCTCAAAACGCTGGCATTACAGGTATGAGGCACTGCACCTGGCCGAGATTGTATTTTCTTTGGGTGTATACTCAGAAGTGGGATTGATGGATCACATGGTAGTTCTATTTTTATCTTTGGGAACCTGCATGCCGTTTTCCACAATGGCCATACTCATTTATAGCCCACCATCAGTGTACAAAGGTTTCCTTTTTTTCCACATCCTTGCCAACACTTGTTATCTTTTGACTTTTTAACAAAAGCCATCCTTACAGGTGTGAATGATACCTCATTGTGGTTTTGATTTGCATCTCCCTAATAATTAGTGATGTTGAACGTATTGCATATACCTGTTGACAATTGTTGACCATTCAAATCAACAATTTAAAAGCACATCCTTCCTTTCTTCATCAATTTACAACAAATATTTACTGAGCACCTGTGTTGTGCCAGGACTATGCATGGTAGGCCCTAGCCCAGTGTGGAAGCCAGACAAGGAACCAGACTTTTGCAACCTAGTGTTGCAAGAACCCAAAAATCAGCAACCACAGAATGGGTTGAAGGCAGTGGAAGCACCAAAGCCAGTCTTGGGGGATCTGGGCGGGCTTCCTGTAGGAGGGGATTCTAAGCTGAGAGACACTGTGTGCGGAGCTAGGAATCTCCATGTGTGTAAGATATGGTTTCTGCCCCGGTTGGTGGGGACAGACAAGTAGACGACGCGATGCTATTTGACACTGGAATGCAGCTAAGCCACGCATATATATATATATCTTTCTTAAGTCAGAAAAGAAGATTCTCCTTTGAGCAAATTTACTCCTTTTAAAAAGGCCGAGCTATTCGGAACGATATCCACCAGGACTGCAAAGTGGTGCGTGAGCCCTCCCTGCAGCACACGCCCAGGACTTTGAAGCAGGGCGCAGGGTCCTCTTGGCTGCTGAAAGGAGTCCAGTTAATGGGCCCTGGTGGCAGGTGGCTAAAGGCCGGAGATCCGGCCTCCCAGTGGTGTCCATCGCCCCGGGTTTCCGCTCGCCTGGCTTATTTCCCCTCCATGCTGGAGCAAACGCGGGCTGAAAGAGGGCCACCTTAATTGGTTTGTGTACCCGAAGTGGGGATAGACAGGGAGGAAAACCTTGCTACACGCGTTGACAGGGGGTTGGGGGGAGAGTGAAATCCTAAACGCAGGGGAGAGAGCTACCGTCAGGCACTTTGTGAACCGCGGTGGGGAGCACACCTCGGTGGGGAGGTCACCGGCCCAACCCACCACCCTCCGGGAGCCTGAGGGCAGGGACAGCAGCAGGGGGCAGCATCCGTGTCTCTACGCTCGCAAGGGTTCCCCAGTTCTCTGGCCACTGCTCCCCACATCCTGCAGCCTCGGTCTCCGCCGGGGGCGTGTGTGAGGGGCGGGGCCGCATGGAGAGGAGGGATTTTAGAAAAAAGGGGAGGTAATTAGCATTCTCCGATTCCACTGGCTCTCCGCCGGCCCTGCTTTGCATACGCCCGTCCCACTGGCTGCCCGGGGTTTGCTGGGGTTCCGCAGGGTTTGCAGCCGCCGCGGCGGTTGCTGCGCTTCAGTGCAGGGCAGGCTGGCGCCGAGCGAGCCGGGGCCCGGAGCTGGGAGCCAGGAGCCGGGAGCCCGGAGCTCGGCGGCGGCGGCATCTGGGGTGGTCTCAGTCCCACGAACACCGTGGCCGGCGCCCGGTGGCTTCTGCGTCTAGCAGGGCTCAGGGAGGAGCGGTCTAGACACTTTTTATTTTGGAAGAAAGGGGCAAGCCCCGGGGGGAGCTTCCTTCCCGGCCTGGCTCGCTCCCCAGTGCGCCCAGCTCCGGCCCGGACTCTGGAAGATGACTCCAGGGTCTGCTCTGTGTATTCCAGCGGCGGCGTTTCGGGGAGGCAGCCGAAAGTAGTAACAGTTGGTAGCAGTGGCTGGTGGAAAAGTGAGCCGAGGCGGAGCGGGCTCGGCTCTCCCCGCGCCCCGCGGCATTCGCTGCTCCTCGCCGTTCCTTCCCCTTGGCTCCCAGGCGGCTGCAGCATGAAGTGGCGCAGCGATGGCCAGGAGAGGTAAGAAGCCCGTGGTGAGAACGCTGGAGGATCTGACGCTGGACTCGGGTTATGGTGGCGCGGCGGACTCGGTGCGCTCCTCCAACTTGTCTTTGTGCTGTTCCGACTCTCACCCGGCGTCCCCGTATGGCGGGAGCTGCTGGCCGCCTCTAGCTGACTCCATGCACAGCCGGCACAACAGCTTTGACACCGTCAACACTGCCCTGGTGGAAGACTCCGAGGGGCTGGACTGCGCCGGCCAGCACTGCTCGCGGCTGCTGCCGGACCTCGACGAGGTCCCTTGGACTCTCCAGGAGCTGGAGGCGCTGCTGCTGCGCTCACGGGATCCCCGGGCAGGCCCGGCGGTCCCCGGCGGCCTGCCCAAGGACGCGCTGGCCAAGCTGTCGACGCTGGTGAGCAGGGCGCTGGTGCGCATCGCCAAAGAGGCGCAGCGCCTGAGCCTGCGCTTCGCCAAGTGCACCAAGTACGAGATCCAGAGCGCCATGGAAATCGTTCTGTCCTGGGGCCTGGCCGCGCACTGCACGGCGGCCGCGGTGGCCGCACTGTCCCTCTACAACATGAGCAGCGCCGGGGGCGACCGCCTGGGCCGCGGCAAGTCGGCACGCTGCGGCCTCACCTTCTCCGTGGGCCGCGTGTATCGCTGGATGGTGGACAGCCGCGTGGCGCTGCGCATCCACGAGCACGCCGCCATCTACCTGACAGCCTGCATGGAGAGCCTCTTCCGGGACATCTACTCGCGAGTCGTGGCCTCCGGGGTGCCTCGGAGCTGCAGTGGCCCTGTGTCGGGCTCGGGCTCCGGCCCAGGCCAGAGCTCGGGCCCCGGTGCTGCCCCCGCGGCGGATAAAGAGCGGGAGGCCCCCGGAGGAGGAGCGGCGAGCGGCGGCGCCTGCAGCGCAGCCAGCAGCGCCAGTGGGGGCAGCAGCTGTTGCGCCCCGCCGGCTGCCGCGGCAGCCGCAATCCCGCCAGCAACCGCTGCCAACCACCACCATCACCACCACCATGCACTCCACGAGGCACCCAAGTTCACCGTGGAGACCCTGGAGCACACCGTCAACAATGACTCGGAGATCTGGGGTCTCCTGCAGCCCTACCAGCACCTCATCTGCGGGAAGAACGCTAGCGGTAAGTGGCCGCGCGGGTGCCACTCCCTCCCACCCAACCTGGCCAACTCTTGGCGCAAGTTTGCCTTGCGTCCCCCTCCCGCGTCTTCCCAGACACGCGCTCCTATCCCAAGCCGCTGAGGAGGCGGCCGGGCTCGTGGTAGCCAGAACAGGAGTTGCCGGTTCCCTCCCGCACTCTGGTGCGCGTACTTTACCCAGCTGATAAGGTCCCAGGTCTGGGAGCGCGCGGTTCCGCCCCCGGGGCGGGGCGGGGCGACAGCTGCCTCCAGCAGGCAGTGAGCAAAACCCAGCACCATTTTTTGGAGCAGGGTTGAGATCATTTGCGCTTAGTACATATATTCCACCCCAGCACTGTTTGTTTTGACCTTGAAGATGCCACTTCCCCAGGCGCATGAATTTGGCTCCCTAGGACTTGGGAGGAGGCGCGTTCCGCTCTCCGCAGCCCAGTGCTCCCACTTCCCCCACGCCCTCGGGTGGGGGGAGGCACTCAGTGCACGAGGGAAGGAGGGGCCTGGCGGTCGTACAAGCTGAATAGTTGAGAGCTTGCTCGGCCTAGACAGTCGGAGAGGTGTGTGTGGTGAGACTGGGGTGCGGAAAGACTTGTCGGTGCCAAGTTTTTCCAGAGCAGTTTTTGAGGGCCAGAGCACACAGCTGGTGGGGGCTGCGGGTTGGATAAAAACCCCAGTTCCAGCCTCCCAGCTCTTGGCCTCTCCATCCCTCTGGCAGGGAGCTGCAGCTCTCACCACTTGGCGAAAGGAACGCCACTGGGGATCTGGGCAGGACGGAGCTGGCAGGGGGCAGTTCTGGAGGGGGTTGTCAGCTTAGGGCGTCGTTTCCAGCAGGTTCTATCATCCTTTCTCCACGCTCCACTGTTTTGAAGGCCTGACCTGGGTGGGTCTGAACCCGCAGTTCTGGCGTTGAAGGGGGTGGGGCCGGGCGCTTGTTTTCGAGAGCTCGCGCTGGCGGTCCTGCCCGTCTGCGAAAGCCGGGGCTAGACACTTCAAAGCTTCAATTTTCCACAGGAAATGGTAGAAGCGTAACTGGAGACTCTAAAGACGAAATAAAACTTTGTTACATATTCGGCGGTTTGGCCAGAGGTTGCTTGGTTGGAGCTGAAATGCAGTCTTTCTGAGCAGATTTCATTCATGTTGCTGCCTGTCTGTTTCCCGGGGGCTGGAGGAGCAATGCGGTGGGCGGTGCCAAGGGTGTGCATGTGCGTGTGTGAGAGTCTGTGTGCGCGCGCGTCTGTGCGTGTGTAAGTGTGCCTGTGAGTGTGCGCAGGAACCAGCGGGCGCGCGGGGCGCCGGGCTCCAGCGGAAGGCTTTGGAAACTGACCCTGCAGCTCTCAGTCCCTTCACCTGGATTTGATAATGAGTGGGGGAGGGGAAGGAAGGCGCAAAGCGGGTGTATTTGTGTGTGTTGGAAAGGGGAATCCACGCTGATCTCGGAGACTCTTCAGGGTCTCTTTCCCAGAGCCCTTCCCCCTCTGCTGCCAGCCAAGGGCAGAACCCTCAAAGAGAGGATATCTTCGAGGCCACACACACACACACACACACATACACACACACCCTGAAATCTCGATTAAGATGGAACATCTGGGGAGGAGGCATTGGGCTTTGTATGTGCTTCTTCAGAATGAGGAAATTCACCTGCAAAACCTGGAAGCTTTGGAGGGGACTGCTCTTTGCTTGAAAGCCTACCCCCACCAAAAAGCACAGAGGGGCTTAACCTCCTTCCTGGTGGCTCTCCTGACAATCATCTTTTACTCTTTGCTGCCCCTGACTCCCAACTCCTTACCTACCTTCCGGGACTGGAACCTCCTCTTTTTTCTCCCTCAATATTTCTTTTGGGAGGCTCTAGTGTGGAAATCTGGGCACCCTGCTCCACCTCTGTCTTTTCATTCTCCTGAAGTTGTGAGTTTGGGCAGGTCACTTTACATCTCTGGGTCTCAGCCACCCCATCTGTAAAATAGGGGCCTAGATATGTAATATACCTCTTGTAGCTCTGTGTTAGTAGCTTCTATATTTTTTTCAAATCGGTTTTACTTTTATGAACTTTAACATCTTTTAAAAACAGTTTTTGTGTTTATCCTTTTTGGAGGAAGTATAATTTAAGGAAGGAGAAGACCACAGAGTTGGTTTTGGGCAGGGTGAGTGTGTGACGGTTGGGGTTTGCTGCCATCACAGATTTTCCCACACTAGAGCGCTTAACTCCTGGGTTTCGGGGCCCCTTCAGCCTCCTCTGGGTATAAGATATACTATAATTTCATTGTGATCTCTTCATCTCTTTTCTCTGGGCTTGTTTAAAATGTCAGGCCATTTATGCAGAAGAGTTAAGGAAAGAGTGATTAATTCCTTAGGTATCTGAATCATACATTAAACATCAAACCTATTAAACTATTTTGTACGCAGTCTTTCTGATCTGCAAGCCTCATTAAGAATAAAATACCTCACTTACTAGATTTCCCCTCCTTTAACTTGGTAGCACCACTTATTTATTCATTCGTGAATTCATTCGTTCATTGGTACTTATTGCAGTTGCTAAATGCTAGGGTCTGAGCAAGCACTGGTAAGAGGTAATAATGGCTAACATGTATCCACCAGGATTCTGTATATTGACCCATTTTATCCCCAGTACCTCTTGAAAAGGTACTACTATTATCCTCATTATATAGAAGAAGAAACTGAGGCACAGGGAACTTAAGTAAGTATCTTGCTTATTTAAATGCAGACAGCCTGGTTTCAGAGTCCATACTCTTAACCCCTGTGTATATGACTATTTAGTGACAGATGAGTTCCCTGCCTTCAGGCATCCCACCTGCACTTTATTACCTACACAGGTGAACAGACACCTTTCACAGCCTGACATTCTTTCTGTCCCAATTTATATACCTTTTGTTCCTCTCAAACGGAACTGGGCAGAACTGGATTTTACATGTTTTTCTGTCCCCTGCTAAGCCTAAGAGAGGCCCTAGTACAGAGTTGGAACTTATTAGATGCCTGTTTGAGTTGAGCAAGCTATCGTACTGTATTGCACGATGATGTCCTGAAAGAAGTGATTGCTTTTTGAGTTTCTTGAATCATCTTTGCAGGTTTTTCTACTTTGTTGTTATTGTTGTTCTAAAGAAGGGGTCTTGCTATGTTGCCCAGGCTGGCCTTGAACTCCTGAGCTCAAGCAATCCTCCCACCCCAGCAGGGTAGCCGGGACGACAGGCAGGCACTGGCTCCCAGTTCTGCTTCCTTGGTTGCCCCTTCTTACTGCCCTTTCTAGACCTGTCCACCTTTCTAATTTGCTGCTACGAAACTGCCCAGGCTAAGGACTTGTGAAGCTAGTCACATGGGACTGGACTCAGAAAACAAAAGATAATTGGCTTGAAAGTGAAAGAAGGCTTAGGGGCTCTCAAAAATCACATCCATGTGCTTGCTATGGGCATGAACTTTGTGGTTCTGTAAAAACTCTTCAGAATTGGAGTTTTGTGTTCATTTTCAGCTGTCTTGAAGGGCTGGGGCATCAGCTAAGGGACCCCATTGATGTTTCTATGGTGTTTTAAAAATTTGACTTGATTGAGCCGAGTAAGGAGTGTGCAGAAGTACTTCACCATGGCTTTGTATGTGCTAGTCATTGTACCTTAAACTTCTGTAGAGCTGGCTAGTTCCTACTCATCCTCGAAGACCTGGCTTCAAGAATGAATTGGTCTTCCTGGCTTCTTTGTGAGGGCTTCCCTGATGCAACCCCTTCTCCCTTCTTATTCACCTTTGTGTCTCCTTCTGTATCACTCAGCACAGTGCCTGGCACTTTGTATAACAGATGCTCTCTCCTGCTTGTTAAATGAATATAACCAGCCCATTCAATTTTAGGCATTTAAAATTTGCCTATCAGCCATAAAGTCAGTTGTTAAGAGAATGGCCTCTGGTGTTAGACCTCTTGGATTTGAATTTCAAGGCTGCCATTTTCTAGCTGTATGTTCTTAGGTATGTGACCCAACCTCTTTTTGCTCCAGTTTCCTCAGCTGTAAAATCAAGGTAATAATTACAAGGATTAAATGAGATTATGTGTCTAAGGCTATTATAATCTGGTGCTGACACATGGTAGGTGCTAAAATGATGTAACAGTTGTGATAATCCAGGCACTATGGTATCTCTTATCTCTATCACATCCAGAGTCATTCATTCCCATGTGCTCAGGGTGGATGGAGCCAACAAGGCCCAGAATTTTAACAGGATCCCCCTTTTAATATAACACCACATAGCTTGTATGCCCACCTCAAGGATTGATGCCACGGGCACAGCCCTGTAGCCAGGGTCACAAAAAGATTGTTTTGGTCAAAGGAAAGTGGCTTCTTTTTGAGAGGCTGAGGCAGGAAGATTTGCTTGAGGCCAGGAATTTGAGACCAGCTGAAGCAACATAGTGAGATCCCCTCTCTACCAAAAAAAAAAAAAAAAAAAAAGAAAAAAGAAAAAAAAATTTTAAGGTAGCTTATTTTATCAGCTGTATTTTCAAACGGTATCTATCTTTAGTGAAGGGGCACCAGGAAACTTTCTGGAAGTCGTCCCTTATGTTGACTGGGAAGCAGATTCAGAGGTGATACGTTTGTCAAAATTCATCCAAAGGTAAACCTAGTATTTGTGCATTTTACTGTACTGTGAAATATACTTCATTAAAAAAAGACACACCAAAAAGAGCCATTGGCATTCTTGAATTAAATTTTGTTTTAAATGTGCAATTTGAAGGGCAGACTGGAAGACATGGTGTGGAATGATGAAAGGGAGAAAGAGAAAGGAAAGAGAAAGGGAGAAAGACCTTAGACTTAGATCCAACTCCAAATTTTCACTCTACCATTCTCCAGCAAGTGATTTAATTTTGCTGAACTTAGTTTTCTCATCTGTACAGTTAGGATTACAAAACAAAGGAGGCTGTATCTTAAAAAGGAAGAAAACCCAAACTGAACACAAAGGGCAATTACAAGTATTAAATCAGATACAGTTTATAAAAGCACCTGCCACATAGTAGGCACTCGATAATAATGGCTTCCTTAAAAACCAGATTATTCCGGCTGGTGGTAATAATAATAATAATAATACTTTGGGGATTTTGAATCGTTTCTTTCATTTCAGAGATCCCCAGTCACTTTATAAACATTAATTAACACGAGCCCTCACCTGCCAGCACGGGTGTGGTGGGTAGGTTGGTTTTTAGGTCTTTTGCTTTTCTGTTGCCTCTGCACAAAATGCTTGCTCAGCTGTTTTCCTGTCCCTAAACTGGTCATGCTGTTCTGTGGTGCAGTGTTGCTGTGTTGGATCAAAAATGCCACAGAAGAAACCCAACTTCTTAAGTGGTACAGCAAACGCTATCTCAAGAGCCAGCCATAGCAGTGTCTGTGCTCACAGAGCACGGTTTTAATTAACTAAATGTAAATTAAAACCTGGAATTTGGGTCAGTAGAGGGTTATTTGGTTTTCTGTGCAGACTTGCTAGTTCAGTGCTGGGACATTTGAAGTTTGGTGTTTCCTGAAACATAAAATAAAAATAACAAAATCAAATAATGAGGGGCTAACCTGAAGACCTGGGGTCAAGGGCAGGGTGCTGATGAACTTTGAATAGAAGGTCTCTAATTTTGAGTCTGTTTGTATTTGTGACCTTCAGCCAGGCACCAAACTAATCTATGAAACTGGTCTGATTATTATCTACCGAGAGGTAAATATAAAATAGTAATTGACTCTAGAGTCAGATACACCTGTAAGCCGCAGTTTCCCTATCTGTAAAATGGGTATTGTAATAACAGCTATGCTTGTATAGCTTATTACATGCCAGGCACTGTTTTAAGAGCTTTATGTGTTATAGTCATTATAGTTACATTAGCTATTATTATTATTATTATTGACACAAAGTTTCACTCTTGTTGCCCAGGCTGCAGTGCAATGGCGCAGTCTCGGCTGACTGCAACCTCTGCCTTCCAGGATCAAGTGATTCTCCTGCCTCAGCCTCCTGAGCAGCTGGGATTACAGGCATGCACCACCATGCCTGGCTAATTTTATATTTTTAGTAGAGACAAGATTTCACCATGCAGGCCAGGCTGGTTTCGAACTCCCGACCTCAGGTGATCCACCCGTCTCAGCATCCCAAAGTGCTGGCGTTACAGGCGTGAGCCACGGCACCTGGCCTCATCAGCTACCATTAAAGACAATTCCAAAATCTCAGTAGCTTGACACAGTAGAAATTAATTTCTTATACACTTAAACTCTGATTGGGAGAGGAGGGGTGTTGCAGGAGACAGGAGAGTCATTTAGGTAGAATTTGCCTTTTTTATCTTCTACATGTGGCCTTCAGCGCCTTCCTTGAACATTCATCCAGCCAATAGGTAGAGACTGACAGTGAGTGTGGAGGAGCTTAAGAAAGGTGGTATAGGTTAAGCCTGGAGGGACTTACATTGCTTGTGTCCACATATCATTGACCAGATGTAGCACTGGCTCTCTGACCACTAGTACCCATGTGCCTCCTTCTTCCTATGCACAAAACACATTCTCTTTCCCTAAGGGAGGAACCCACATTTTATCTGATCCCTACTTCCAACTTCAAGTTCATAGTCATTGGATGTTGTTCAATCCTATCCATGAAGCTGAGTGTGGCACCTTACCGTGGTCCAGGGACCCATGAGCCAAAACAAACACATTTTCTGCCACTCTGCCTCCATATCCCACATCTGAGCAGGGTGGGATAACCATCTTGAAACTCCCGTTTGGAAAAGATAATCATAGAAGGTACACAGCAGTCACTGGTCCTCAGTAGTCATGAAATCTTGCCAAGTAAGCATTGTGTGGTTGTATCTTAGCAGTGGGTGAAATTCCTGGGTTAGGTCCTGATTCTTCTCCTGATGGGAATCTGCTGGTTCATTGTTCTCCACACTCTCAGCTGTGCTGGTAGGAGGATTTTCTTTGTTATTTTCCTTGGCCACATCTGAAGTTGGTTGTGGGGAGTATGGCCTTCTTGGGGGCTCTAAATCTTTTGTGACCTAGTTCTTGCCCTTGAATCTCTGGGGGCCCGAGGATTGTTTTAATCCTGTAACAGTAAGGACTATTAAAATCAAGGTTGATAGATTTTGCAATGCAATTCCCTCAACGTAGTAGGACTTTCATCTATGATGTCTAATATGCCAGTAGCCACACCCAAAGTTATTTCCTAGACTCAACTCTGAAGCCCGGATTATTACTTCCTTTCCCCCATACCTCTCTTTCTCTCTAAATTTAATGGCAGCTACCTTGAGGCCATCAGGCTTAGGTGGAAAGCTTATATTCTTAACATGATACTTATTTCACTTAAACGTCTTCTCTTTACTCTTATTGTTTGGGGTTTAGACATAGTTGTCTGTTTTTACCTCTCCACTATTCCTTTCTAATATTACTTTCTAACTGGTTAATTCATGCCTGAGTTCTTCTCTTTCCCTAGTACCTTGCTTAACTCAGCCAGGAACAGTTAGCAAACTCTGATACCATTATTTGTTCCAGTCTCTTTCTATAGAGCCTACAGGCTTAGTAGGCATGAGCTCTGACTTCTAAGTTATCATAGATGACAGTTTCATGAGACATTTTACTTCTGTATCACATGTATCTCCAGTTTTTCAGGTTCTAATATTACCTTCTACCTGACTTCTAAGCCAATGTCCCATGTCTTAAGCACCCCAGTTCTGGAACTAAGTTCTATATTAGTTAGGGTGATGCTGGCTGATGGGTCAGTTCATCCTAACATCTTAGTGGCTAAACACAATAAAAGCTGCTTTCTCATTCAGGTAGAGTCCAACTGATGGCAGGGGAGAGAGGTGCTCTGTCTCTGGAAGTTGATGGACGCTCTTAGACACATAACTCCCGGAGTCTTCTCTCATTGAGGCTGATAGAGAATGTGGAGGATTATGTGGGAGGTTTTCATGATACCATCCTAGGTATGGGTGTCAATTCCTTTCACATTCCAATGACCAGAACTCAGTCACATGGTCTCCACTGGATGTAAGGGGGCTGGAAATTATGGTCTCTGGCAGGGCAGCAATCCACAGCCACAGTCCTGTACTATCGGAGGGGCATAAGTATTTGATAGAGAGCTGGCCATCTCAACAAACTTACGAAGCAGGTATGCTATTATTATCCCTATTTTTCAGATAAGAAGTTGAGGAACAGAAGGTTCAATGAATTTGCTTAAGGTGACATGGTTTGCAAGTGGCCAGCCAGATCTGAATTAGGTAGTTGGCAGTCTGCCTTATAAAATGTTTGCAAGGATTAAAATGACATAATCGATGTGAAATGTTTATTCTAGCATCTCATTCATGATATGCACTTAATAACTGTTATCTTTATCTTTATTGCTATTGATAGTATCATTCTATGCTGAAAATGGACTAACAGTGAATAGCTATGAAGCTCTCCGCCTTGGGTAAAATGTAAATCTAAACTGGTGGGTGCGGTGCTCCAGGGAAATTGTATTACATGTCTTTTTCCCTTTGCCATCTCCCACATTTTATCCACAGAGGGAACTACCAATTGCTGAACCAGGGACTATTCCAGGATTTCCACACACATGACTTCATTGAATCTCCACGCTCTTCTTATGGAATGAC
>NW_016107323.1:4339946-4408877 GCF_001604975.1 Cebus imitator
ATTTTGCTGAGGAGGAAACTGAGGCTCAGAAAAGCTTAGCAACTAGTTCAAGATGCCACAAGTACAAAGTGGTAGAGTTAGGATTTGGGCTCAAGAGCCTGTGCTCTGAACTGCCACAGCCAAGTGGTGAAATCTGGATCATAGGGGCTTCCAGGAGGATCCCAGGAATCCAGTGCAGCCCAAGGGGCGTGTGGGGTGGAGGGCGGGGCTTGCCTTTGTGGTGGTGGTTATGGTTGATGATTGTCCTTGTGTATAATATTTGGTCGCAGGTCTTTTTTTAGTTGCCCCCGGCTTCCCCTCTCCCTGGCTGCCCCATGAGTCACTTCCCAGCTATCCATCAGATCACAGCATAGCCTCCTCAGCTGAGGCCCTGGGGAAATAGCTGGTGTTATCATCTCCAGGCGACAGCCCCCTCCATACCCTGCCTAGCTGGGTGGGCTCAGTGCCATAAGAAGCACAGGCCCTCTCACAAGTAGAACTGAATTCAGAAAACTGTGGCATAGTGGAGAATTGATTCCATTTCTGCTGCAGAGGAGACTGAGTCTGGTCCTCCCTGAGAATCACAGAGCTGGATTTTCCCCAGACTCTGGAGTTAGGTGGACCAGGGTTCAAACTCTGGCTCTGTTGCCTACAAGCCTGGTGACCTTAGGCAAGTCAGTTCATCTTTCCCAGACTCAGTTTTCTCAACGCTTAATAAGGAGAATAATAGCACTCCCTCATAAAGAAAATGTTGAGAGAATAAAATGAGTTAATTCATCTAGAAAAATATTGGACACGTCATGAATACTCAATGTCTGTTAACAATCATCATTATTACTAATAAGTGCTTATGCTGTGCCAGCCTTTTTGCCTAAAGAACTGCTCCCTGGATGCTGGCTCATTTACCGAGTGTCTGAAAAGGTTTCTATAGTTTGTCAGTAACCAGACATCTGGACTTTGACCACCTATTAGCTGTGTGGTATCAGGCAAGTTACCTAACCTCTCTGTGACTCAGACTTCCCCTTTGTTATGTGAGAGTAATAAGTGAATAACCTAATTCTGTTTTTTTGTTTTTTGAGACAGAGTCTCACTCTGTTGCCCAGGCTGGAGTGCAGTGACATGATCTCAGTTCACTGCAACCTCCGCCTCCTGGGTTCAAGCAATTCTCCTGTCTCAGCCTCCCTAGTAGCTGGGATTACAGGCATGTGCCACCATGCCCGGCTATTTTTTTATTTTTAGTAGAGATGGAGTTTCACCATGTTGATCAGGCTGGTGTTGGACTCCTGACCTTGTGATATGCCTGCTTTGGCCTCCCAAAGTGCTGGGATTACAGGTGTGAGCCACCACACCTGGCCTATGAAACCTAATTCTTAAAGCTGTTGGGAAGTGCCTGACATGTAGAAATTGCATCATATATTTTGGCCATTGTTGGGTTTTATTATATTCATTATGACTGTTTCTGTAGGCAACTGTGTTAAATGTTAAGCAATACAGTCCCTGCGCTCATGGGGCTCGCAGGCCTGTGCTGGGTTTAATTTATTCATCATAGAATTATGCAGTTGTAAATTTACAACTGGTGACATGTGCTACGAAGGAGAGACATATAGGCTGTTAAGAGTCTTTGCCAGGGCTCTTGATGTGATTGGGAGTAAGGCTTCACTAAGGAAATGAGGAAGTGAGCCTTTAGTAAGGTTTGAGTGAGGCTTGAATGAGGCTGAAGCATGGCCAAGTTGGTGGAAAAGGTAGGAAGAACACTTGGTGAATGCAAACTGCATGTGCAAAGGGCCTGTGGCAGAGGAGAGCATGTGGGGAAGGTAGAATGGCCAGTGCAATTGGAATAGGAGAGGGTAGGGCGGAGAGCCTGGTAGAGGTTAGTCTAAGCATCTGCCAGATCTAGATTAAGCAGGCTTTCACAGAGGGCACTGGAGAGCCCTTGAAAGCTTTTAAGGAGGGAGATGCAATGATCAGATTTGTGTTCTACAAAGATCATGTTGCCAGTAGTTCAGAGAGCTGACTGGAAGGGTGAATGTGGGAAGGCTGGTTAGGTACTGTCATCATCCCCATCTTACTCAAGAAGAATCTGAGGCTGTGACACATTAAGTCACCTGCCAGGTGTTGTTAAGACAATAAAGAGAACTCAATTTAAAAACATATAGAATTTAAGTCTGAGGGACTTCAAATTCGACCTTCCTCTCACCGTACCATGCCTTATTCCAAGGGAGCATCTGGTTTAACTCTCACATATTACAGATGTGGAAACTGAGGCCCAGAGTAGGATACTGTCTTGTCCAAGATCACACAGCAGAGTTGGAACCAGTATCGCAGGTTTCTGGATTTTTAGAGCCCAACTCTTATCCGCAGTGATGTATTATCTCCTCTAAACCAGATCACTCATGGGAAGCATAGTGGGATGAGAGCCTGCATTGTCCACAGCAGTTTGGAGATTAATTTACGATCTGGCTGTAATATCTCCGGTTTTACTATACATCTCACAGTAAAATAAATGCTAGTCTGGAAGCATGTGGAGATCCCCATTAGATCGTGGCTGAACCAGTGAAAGCAATTACTGTGAAGATCAGGTGTGCTAAATGCAGAATCAAATTAACAGTTCCCCTGTGCATTCATATCTGAAAGCAAATCAGAGACGCAGCTTTGAGGAGAGGTAAGTGAAATCTTCAAGTACGGTGCCTGCCTCCGAGGTTGAGGTTGCATGGATTAACTGATTTTCTTTGGGTGGCATGTGTCATTGTTCCTTCCTAATCCCAGCTCAGGGTACCACCCAGGGAGTCATGATGTGCCCAAGAAGCACGCCAGACCTAAATTAACCTCTTTTCTTTCTCTGGATGCTTCTGCCACCCCCCAAGTACTGGGGAGGTGGCACAGCCTTTTTCTCTCTCCGCCTCCTCCCTCAGCCCCTTTCAGCCTTCTCTATGCTGACTTTGAGGTTTGGGGCTGGGCTCACCCTCGTGAGCAGAGCCACAGGTGCTTCCTAGCCTCACGGAGCTTGTGGGCTTGAGGTGGGTTTAGTTTATTCACAGATTGTCATACAGATATCAAACTGTACCTGTGACAGTTGCTCCTCCGGAGAGGTTCCCGGGACCAGGAGCATTTGATGGAGACGAAGCCTCCTTAGACTGTGGGGTTGGTCCAGGACAGTGCCTGTGAGGAGGGGAGCTGCCCCTCCCATGTGCTTACAGTGGGGACTGGGACACCAGGCATTCCGAGGTGGAAGGCTCCTTGTCAGCCTCCTCCACCTGGTGCTGGTGGTGTTGCAGGCGGTGGGGAAGCCTGCAGGGGTGGGGTGGTAAGGGTTTGATCTGTGCACGGGTGATTGGAGCTCCTCGTTCCCACCCGGAAGTCTGCAACACCAGGGCAGGCAGAGGGCAGAGAGCAGGGAATCTCATCCCCATGTTAGCGCCTCTGATTCAATCTCCTTCCCTTTGGAAGCCCTCCCCACCCTCTGCCTGCTCCTGCCATTCTACATCTGCCATTGTTGGGACAGACGACAGGCCTCTTGTTCAGCTTGCTGCGGCAGCCATGGTGGATGGAGGGCAGGGGCCAGTGTGGGGGGCCAGCAGGAGGCCTCTCTCCCCCTCCTACCCCCACCCTCACCTCTCCCCACCTGGGTTGGCTGGCTGCTCTTGCTGATTCAGCTGCTGCCCTGAGTTTTCTGTCTCCCTGTACGAGAGCTATGCATTAAGGAAACAGACCAGGAGCGAGCTGGCGCCTTCATGGCCTCTGATGGCCCCATGATGTGGAGCCTCGAGGGGCAGCTGGGAGCCTGTGCTGGGGCAGGAAGTTGCCTGAGCCCTGTAGTGCATGGGAAGGTCTGGCTTGGCTCAGGCCCAGGACGGTGGGCCCGTGCTGTGTGACCTCACGCTCCTGACCTCTCTGAACCTTATTGTCCTCACATGGGAGTTGGAAATAATGATCACACCAGGTTCTGGTGTTGGTAGAGTTGCAAGTGTCTAATGAGGCCGTGCTTTGGAAAACCAGGAAGCCCAGCACATAGCCATGGTAAAAGCTGATGTTTCTGAGCATCTGCCACACTGCCGGCACCAGTTTATTAATGGAGAGCATTAGCTGCTCTCTGAGACAGGAATGGTTATCATCTCTGTTTTACAGATGAGGACACTTGGGAGAGGTGGGGAGACTTGCTTAAAGTCCTGCAGTTAGTAAGATGCAGAGCGGGGACTCTGCCCCTGGTTCTTGGCCCGTGTTTCTAATCACCATGCCTTGAGGAGGGAGTGTGCGATCTGAGAGAGATCTGACTCAGAAATCATGGAAGATGACTGGGGAGTACTTACTCAGGCACCTGGGGTGAGAAACATCACCCCTGTCGTGGGCAGAGAAGCGAGGCAGCCGGCCCGAGATTGCATGGATGGTAGCAGCAGAGGCTGGGGTTGAACCCAGGCCATCTTGCCTAAAGACCTGAGCGCATGTGAGGGGAGGGGGGAAAAGGCGTGAATCTTTCCAGGCCAGGCCATGTGGTGGTGTGACCAGCGGCAAAGCCCTGTTCTCCTACTTGCCCTGCTAGGGTTGGGCTGCAGATTCGCCACTGCTGAGCTTCTCAGAAGCCTGTGCAAAAGGAGCACTCACAAGCCAATTCCACAATTCTTTGTCTGGTGGATGAGGCAGCCATAAAAGTAGCCGCTGTCGCTGTGCCTGCTGCTCAGGCCGGAGAGAAGTTTCTCAGTAGGAGACTAGAAGCCGTTATTAAGATGCATTTAGCGACCTCACATTTCAGCCCGTGGTTGTTAAGGAAGAACAAGGAGAGCTGCTTCTTGATCTGCAAAGGGTCTCTCCCACCCCTCCCTGCTGCCTTCACCCCCTCCCTCATTCCTTATGAAATGTCCAGTTGTTGTCCTTTGCATATAAAGAAAGGGCAGGAGTTGGGGCAGTGTATAACGCTTCCTCCTATGTTCGGGAGGAGGGTCTTAGGGTCAGAAGGTAGCCTGGAAATGTATGTCTAAGTCAGACGGTCTGGAGGTCTGTAGAGAAGCAGAGAGAGTTCATGTGCTCCTCTGGGACAAATAAGCAGACCACACATTGCAGCTGCAAATACAGTCATCAGCAAGCTGGCGTGCAAGTTTAGGGAGGTAGGAGAGAGGTGGGTGGGACCTGGGCTTTGGAGAGGTTTCATCAGTGTGGTCAGATGAGACAGCGCTTGAAGGTTTAGTACCAGAAGGGGACATGAGGCCCACTTTAGAACAAGCTGTGTGATCTCAGGCAAGTGACTTAACCTCTCTGGACTTGTTTCCTCATCAGAAAAGTAGAGATAAGAAATATACCAGGTTTCCAGGATTGTTTTGAGGCTCAAAGGAGTCCTCAGATATAAAAGTGCTCTGTAAACTGTAAAATAACCATTCATTCAATCATTTGTTCAAAAAATATTTATCCGGAGCCTACTATGTACTAGGTATGGTTCTAGATACTTGGCATCCATTAATCCATAGAAAAAAATCATTGCCTTTACAGAACTTACATTCTAGTGGGGGAGGCCCTACATAATAAACACACTATATAAGTAAAAGTGTTAGAAGGTGACACCTGCCATGGAAAAAATAAATCAGAGTAAGTGGAATAGGGAGGGTAGGGGATGGTTGCAATTAAAGCATGGTCAGGGTGGCCTCACTCCAAAGATGAGATTGGTGTGGAAAGATGAGGTAGGTGAGGGAATTGATCATCTTGCTCTCTGGGAGAAAAGCGTTTCAGGCAGAGGGAACAGCCAGTGTAAGGGCCCTGAGGTAGGGATAGCTAATAACCCATTGAGGTAGAGAAACTTGAGTGAGCCAAGGGGCATAAGAGGTGAAAACACAGGGTCATAGCAAACCAGGTCGGACAGGGCCCCATAGGCCCATGTAGACTTTGGCTTTCATTCCTAGTGAACTGGGAAGCCATGGCAGGGTTTTGAGTAAGGATTGACACTTCTGGTTGAAGATGAACTTCAGAGGAGCAAGAATGCAAGAGTGTGTGGAGGCGCTTCCAATAGCCCAGGCAGGAGAGGACGGTGGCTAGCTAGGGGGCAGCCATGGAGGTGAGCTAGGAAGAGGCTTCTGGCTGTAGCTAAAGGGTGGAGTCAACAGCTCGTGTTGACATATTGGGTGTGGGGTGTGAGGGAACGAGGGGGGTCAAGGAAGACTCTCAAGGGTTTTTGGTTTGAACAACGAGGAGGAGGGAGTTGCCATAAACTGAGATGGGAAAGACCATGGAAAGAGCAGGTTTGGAGGTGGCAGGCAGATCAGGGCTCCAGCTTGGGACATGCAAAGTTCAAGGTGCCTTTTAGGTGTCCAGGAGGAGATGTTAACTGGCCATTGGATATTCATTCAGGATTATGTAGAATTCAGGAGGGAGGATGGTTTGGAGATATAAATGTGGGAGTTGAGAGCATGTAGATGGTTTTTAAAACCATGTGGTGGGCAAGGTCACTGAGGGAGTGAGTGTAGAAGGGGCAAGAAAACCAAAGACAGCCCTTTTTCGGGCCAGACAGAAGAGGAGGAACCAGCAGAGGAGGCTGAGAAGGAGCAGCCAAGTGAGAAGGAGAACTGGGAACGTCCTAGAAGTCAACAGAAGATAGTGTGTCCCCAAGGAGGAAGTGGTCCACTGCATCAGATGGTATTCAAGGTAGTTATTCTCACTGCACCCCCAAATTCTGCTAGTATTTCTGCCTGCAACCATTGGGGACTGTTTCAGGTCCCATCAAGAGGCAGCGCTGAGGTCAAGTGCAGTGGCCTGTCATCCCAGTGCTCTGGGAGGCCAAGGTGGGAGGATCGCTTGAGGCTAGGAGTTCGAGATAAGCCTGGATAACATAGCAAGACCCTATCTCTAAACAAAATGTAAAGAGTTAGCTGGGAGTGGTGGCATGCACCTGTTGTCCACCTACTCGGGTGGCTGAGGTGGGAGGATCACTTAAGCCCAGGAGTTTAAGGCTGCAGTGAGCTATGATCTTGCCACTACACTCCAGTCCGGGTGACAGAGAAAGACTTTGTCTCAAAAAAAAAAAAAAAAAAGCTGCATTGTTATGCTTATTGGGAACCACACCAACCGTAATGATCCAGAGGATATTTGTGAAGTTTTCCTAAGGGAAGAGAGGGACAATGCCCTCAGTATGTCATCTATAAACCATAAACCAGGGGCGTTAGCCCAAGTCAGCGACTTTGATCTGAGTTCTCATGGAGTAAAAGACAGGGAGGCTTCTCACTTCCACCCTGTACACACACTTCCGCAGTTGTTCCTCTTGTATCTGTTTTATCAATACTGGGATTTTGCGTAAGATGTAGAGTTTGAAGAGCACTAGCCTGGGTGATGAGCAAGTCCTTCCTGCTCTGGCATCTTGGGAGGCTCTGACTACCCAGGGAGCTGGGATCCCACAGTGGATATGGGCTTTGGCTTTGGTCAATGAGGCGAGCGTGGAAAGTGTGTCCTGCTGAGGCTCAGAAAAGCAGCAAGTGACGCAGGGCCAGGAGGGGAGGGAAAGGGGAGTGCTGCACTGGGAACCTTCGCAGAGCTCCAGGACCCAAAAGGGATGGGAGAGAGAAGACAGGGAATGAGGAGAACCAATATGGGAAATAAACCGAACTGGCAGAATTCAGGGTCCAACAGCCGGATGCTTCACAGTTGAAGATGACTCTCCCTTCCTCCTCCTGCTCCCCACAATTATTTGCAATTCTGCTCCCTTCCCCCCATCCCCCCCACCCCGCCATGCAAAGCTCTTTTGTGTTTCTCCTTCACTGCTGCAGCCTCACCTCCCAGGTGGCATTGCTGATTGGCAGCAGCAGAGGTAGAACTCATCAAAGCCATCTCTGAACCAAAAATAGCCCGTCCAGCCGGATACTTCCCAACCTTCCATGCCAAAGTGCTTATTCTCATTTGTCAAAGTTGGCATATCCACCTGATGGCTCGCAAAGGTCCGAGGCTGAAAACAGAAAGGATCAGTCCTGCATTCCTAAACCCTGACATGAGCAAATGATGACTTTGGGATATTATGACTTGTATCGTGTAAGTTACTTACTCACTAAATTGTCTAATCTGGTTGATTTTAATGGGAGGGATCATATGGTAGTTACATCAAGGGTCTGAAGTCAGACAGTCTGGGTGCAAATTGCAGAATCATCCCTTACTTGTTGTGCCACCTCAGGCCAGTTCTCTCTGAGCCTCAGTTTCTTCTCTTGTAAACATGCTCACCTCATAGGAGTGTTTGGGGTTAAAACAGATTGATGTGATGTCTATAAGCACTTAATGTGTGGCAGCGAGTGCTTGTTACATGTTGGCTGTTATTGTTGGGACTGTCATTCCCCAGTCATAGAAAACCCCTATTATAACACTCATCGGATTATACCGAATGGCCCACTATCCTGTCAGTCTTTACAGATCATCTTGTGTCTCTAGCATAGCATCTGGCACATAGTAGGCACTTCAACATACGTGTTCAATGAACGGATGACACCATGGAATATAAACTTCATGCAAGCACAGATATTTGTCTGTTTTATTCATTGCTATTCCCCCAACACCTAGAAGAGTGCCAGAGTCTAGTGCGTCCTGAATAAATATTTGCAGCCTGTGAAATGAACTGTGAATTAACGGAGCTTCACTAACAGGCAAATCCAGAGCTTGTTTCTAACCATTGGTTAACTGGCTGGGAGTCTTCCTGCATATTTCTGAATTCTCAACCCTGAACAACGCTCCTTTCCAAAGCTTGCTTCTCTTTGAAGAACAGAAAGGAAGTGATTGCCCATTATCCCTTTGTACCCAGTTTCTGCCCATGAGATGGCACGTCGTTCTAATCCAAAGTTGAAAGCTGTGTCTGCATAGACTTTTGGATCTTAGAGCTGAGAGAAGCTTCACAATTCTCAGGGTGCAGCCCTGCTGTCTTCAGTCTGGGTATCAGATGGATTTTGCAAGCTAGACACCGGAGAACCAGGGGGATTAATAGACGTGTATGGAGTTGCACAGCTGCCGGCAGGTGAGTGAGTCTAGTGGGTGATAGAAGTCCTGTTTTAAAGGTGGAAAGTCCTTCCTTCTCAGCTGGATCGGAATCTCAGCCCTCTGAATTCCCAGGTTGGTGCCTCCGCGATGCCATGATGCCCCAGGGAAAAGGAAACAAAGCTTTGTTCTCTTTCTTTAGTTGTGATTCACACCACTTCCCACTTATTAATGTGGCTGGTTCCTGTGTACCAGATTCTGCCGAGTATGTTCACAATAGTATCTCATTCATTCGCTCCATCACCCCCGATGATGTCGGTGTTACTAGTTCCACCACACAATTGAGGAACTGACTCAGAGAGGCTAAGAGACACTCAAGGCCATGCAGTGGGGACGTAGGAGCTGGGGTTCCCACCCAGCCACCGGGCTCATCATCACCAGACCCTCCTATTAACTGCGTTGGCCACATATGGCAAGGGCGCAGTGTGACACGTTGAAAAGTCTTTCAGTGCTCTGATGACACCAGAACTGTGTCTAGTTGGTGTTAAGGCAGGTGGTGAATTCCATGGGGGAAAAATCAGCCATTCAGTGAATAATCGTTGATTTAATCAAATTGGAAATGTAGAATTATAAAGACAAAGCAACAACTTGTCTGTCCTCCTATGAGTCATTGTGTGTGGTCTTGCTCTTCTCTCTCCATCCCTCTTCTAATTCTTCATTCAGGAAACAGTGCAGTGCCTACTGAGTGCCAGGCACTGGTGGATGGGAAAAGTATACAGGCTACTGTCAGTTTCTAACCTACTTTTGTTGTTGGAAAGACCAGAACCATTTTTTTTTTTTCCAGAACAGTGTGATACTAATTAATTCAAATACTTTATCTGAGCCGGTTTAACCTAATGTTCCTCTTGACTAACTCAAATCTGTATCCTCTTCCCACTTCCCCAGGGACCAAACTCACCTGTCAGTTGAATGAAACTGAAAAGGGGGCCACAGGAAGACAGGAGGAGATGTTTAATATTAATCAGGCTATACTGACTGTGATTTTGAACCCCACAATACCTTACTATTATTAATTCTTTAGTCTTGCATAATTTACAGAGTCCTGTGAACGATTTCTATTAATATTCGCAACAGCCCTATGTGGTAGAGTGCGTAGGTGTTAGTATCCTGGTTCACACAAGGGGAAGCTGAGGGTAGGAGAGGCGAAGTATCTTGCCCTAAGTTACCAGATAAGTGGCAGTTGGGGCGAATGTTTGATTCCACTCCAGTGCTCTTTCTGGGCACATTGTTAGTGCTCAAATGTCTTGAGGACCTGGATTGAGTATTCCAGGGTTGGGGAGTCTCATCTGGAGACTAATGAGGACATGGAGGTTGACTCAGCCTTGGACATAATCCAACCAACCCAAGGAATATGTTATATTGGGGGACATAATCCCCCAACTCTTGGACATATGGAGTTGTTCTGTCCCCTGTAGCCTCCAAGGCCCGTTATGAAACCTTATGGCTGACCCTGGCCCCGACCCTCCTATCAGTCATCATCAGAGTGGACAGGGCTCCTCAAGAGCCACCCAGAGCATTTTAGTTAATTAGATCATTAATTTTTAAGAGACAGAGTCTCTCTGTATTGTTCAGGCTGGAGTGCAGTGGCTATTCACGGGCATAATCATAGTACTGTATAGCCTCGGATTCCTGAACTCAAGGCATCCTCCTGCCTCAGCCTCCAAAATAGCTGGGACTACAGGGGCATGCCACTTTTCAGGGCATTTTGATTTGGATCTCAGATGCTGCTACTTGAA
Source organism: Cebus imitator (assembly GCF_001604975.1). NCBI lineage: Eukaryota > Metazoa > Chordata > Mammalia > Primates > Cebidae > Cebus > Cebus imitator. The sequence continues at coordinate 4,350,647 of NW_016107323.1, forward strand.
GGTTAGGAAGTCCATGGAATGTCCACTCCAAAGGAGAGGAGGTCTGGATTATCTGCACTTTTGCTAGTTCTACAGAACACAGCCCCTTAGTCAGCATCCCATTGCCCCAGAAAGAAGGGGCCACCATCCTGGGCTCCTTGCACCTTTCCCCATAGAGAGCCTTTCTGGAGGAACCTGTGGCCCAGCCCCATCAAGCTCTTTCTGAAGGAAAATACAAGTGCAGAGGCTCAAGCCCCGTGTGCCTCGGCTCAGCTGTCAGTCTGTTCCACTCCCACCCAAAAAAGGTCGTCCTGTGTTGCGCCGGGCTCTTGAAGAGATGAGGCCTGCCCCGTGAGTGTCATGCCTCTAGACAGATTTCCTTCCGTTTATGTTTTTACTCTGCTGAAAGTTTTCCACTGAAAGGATGGTCACAATCAAAATCTTCATGTATTCTGCTCACAGGGCCTCTGTTATGGATCTTAATCACTCATCATGTTTTCCTTAAAATGAGATTTTTAAGAAAGGAGAAGTGGGAGGTTATTGATTGTACATCGTATATCAAAGGAAGCTTCAGTGTGTTTTCATTTGGGTGAAGCGATGGGAAGCATGTGTTGATGCAATAGTGCCCAAGACACAGGGAGCTTGTGTGTGTGCATACACGTGTGTGTGCCTGTGTGTGTGTGTTGCATGTGTGTGTGCCTATATCAACTCAGCAGAACTATCAGAAATTGGATGCATGCCATAGCTTCTGAGTTTGGGTTGAGTTTTGATAGATAATATTTGCAGACTGTCATGTAGGCAATTCTAACATCTTCATAGACTCCAGCCTCCTTATCCATGGAAGCCTCATCCTGTGTCACATTCAAACACAAACCATTACCTTTATATTTCTAGCTAGAAAAAAAATTGGAATGATTTTGCTTTTGTGGGATGTTTTTTGCTGTGTTGATATCATACTTATTTTATGAGGGCTCTGATTTCTCTGCCATTATCTTGTATCCTCAGGAATTCTTGCAAAATGAGAAACATCTAACCAGCCTTTTTTTCCTCCAATGAAATTGTTGTGAATATTGAAGTCAACAATTCCTGATGTTGTCTTCACGTTAAGCCTGTTAACCACTTAATTACACAGTTATTAATTCTGACTTTGCAGTTTTCTTTTCATGTGTTAGAGCTGATAATTTTTAAGGTGTTGGGTATTTTCTCGGGCTCAAGAAGGCTCAAGACGGCCCAAGAACTGAATTGCTTAGTGGAGGAAAAATGGTCTTGTGCTTTTGACATAAAGAAACCCAGGTCAGACTGGTCTCAGAAAGGTCGCTCTGAGAGTTTCATTCACTGACTGAGGCATCTCACACGTATTCAGATGCCTACACACTCACACTGTGCAGTGGTACGCAGTTGTTAACAATAAATAGAATGTAGTGCAAAATTTAAACAAAACCAAACAGTGAGCCCTCTCCTGCCTCTTCCCCCTTCCCTGTAGATGATACTGTGTGTTGTCTAGGAATCTGGATAGGAAGATGTTTGGGTTCAGAGGTCTGGAGGTGGGGAAGGGAACAACAGTTGGTGCCGGCAATGTGACTCCTCGTTTTTTTCAGTTCTCTGGTCCCTTTTCCTGCAGCCCCATGAAGCATCGATGCAACTCTTGGGGAGTTGATTAAGTGGCCAACTATTCCAATTTAGAGAGAAGAAAAAAAATGAGCACCAGGCAGGAATAAACAAACAAACAAACCCTCCTGGGAAATTCACCAGAGATCTCCCAGGATGGAGCCCTTTTCTAGCTAAGTCACTCTGCAATCTGCATGTCCCCAGGTATGTTTTCCAAAATTTGCCAAATGCTTACAAAAATTAGGAATTTGATGAAGAGAAACAGAAGGGCAGTGTGAGTGCCTGTTCTTGGCCAGGCTGGTGCTGGAGAGACAAAAATGAATACAATGCAGTTGGTGCCCTTGAGAAGCTCACATCATTACTCAGTTCTAGGATGATGTGAGCCATAATGCAGGCTGTAGACAGCGGGCCGTGGGAAGGGCTGGGCACAGGCTCCAAGCCTTGTCACAGGTTGCTGGGAGCTCTGTGAGCAGAAGAGCCAAGGATGCGCTGTTAGCACATGCCGGAGTGCCGTCATCTGCGATAGCTGTGCCACGCCAAGCTGCAGGTGCGGACCCAGATTGAGTAACCATGGCTTTGCTCCTGACATGCTGTGCTCCCTCCATCCCTGTTCTTCTATGCCAGTGTAGTGGGGACTTATGAAGCATCTACCTTGTGGCAGGCTTTGTACCAGGAGCTGAGGGTCAATCTGGAGCCAGGGAGTTGGCAGTGAAAGAGAATGCCACTGCCCCAGCCCCGTGAGTCTGTCCAGGAAATATAGACATTGACCAAGTCAGGGCAAGACTGAGGGGATAAGAAGAAGGGCGTGCAGGGTTCCACCGGCCTCAGTTTCTTCAGCTGTTAAATGAGGGAGGGAGTTGGGCTGTCGGTGGTTATCAGACTTAATAGTGACCCCTTTGTTTGTTGTGCAGTCTTTCTGGGAAACTCAATATATGAAACATTAAAAAGCAGAATTGTTTGGGTCTGATCAGCATAGGTGGATGCCACTGCCTGATGGAATCCAGTTTGAAAACCAGTGGATGAAATGATCCCGAAGGAGCTGGTATAGTTTGAATATTGGTCCCTGCCCACATCCCTTGTTGAATCGTAATCCCCAGTGTTGGAGGTGGGCCTGGTGGGGGGTGTTTGGATGCCTCATGGTTTGGCGCTGTCTTCGCCACAGCGAGTTCTCGTGAGATCTGGCCTTTTAAAAGGGTGTGGCACCTCCCCCTCTCCCCGCACCCCACCGTCTTGCTTGCCTCTGCTTTTGCCATGTAGTGTGGCTGCTCCCCCTTCACCTTCTGCCATGATTGGGAGCTTTCTGAGGCCTCCCCAGAAGCTAAGCAATGGCAGCATCATGCATTGATTCTACAGCCTACAGAACCATGAGGCAATTACACCTCTTATCTTTATAAATTGGCCAGTCTCAGGTATTTATTAATAGCAGTGCAAGAACAGCCTAATAAGGGAGACTTTCAGGGACTAAGCTGTCCTAGAATTTTGTCACTTCTTGGTGACAGGCCCCTTCCTTTCTAAGTCACTGTGATCCTGTGTCTGGAATCCTGAGTTCTCTGTTGGGTCCAGGGCTAGCATCCTTCTTTGCAGATGGATGCCAGATTTGATTTATTTTATTTTATTTTATTTATTTATTTATTTATTTATTTATTTATGAGACGGAGTTTCGCTCTTGTTACCCAGGCTGGAGTGCAATGGCGCGATCTCGGCTCACCGCAACCTCTGCCTCCTGGGTTCAGGCAATTCTCCTGCCTCAGCCTCCTGAGTAGCTGGGATACAGGCACGCGCCACCGTGCCCAGCTAATTTTTTGTAGTTTTAGTAGAGACGGGGTTTCACCATGTTGACCAGGATGGTCTCGATCTCTTGACCTCGTGATCCACCCGCCTCGGCCTCCCACAGTGCTGGGATTACAGGCTTGAGCCACCGCGCCCGGCCGATGCCAGATTTATATTCCTAATGTTTTGGGGAGTAGGGGAGGGAGGGGCATGAATGCTGAAGCTTCCACCTAAGCAGCTCCCCAGAGGATGGGGAGAAGGAAAGGGAGAAGAGAGCTAAGGTGTATTTGGCTTGCTCTATCCTTCTGGCTGTCCAGAGTGGCTCCCAGCTGGAAGGACCATGGTGGTGCGGTTGTCACTGTTACCCCATCTCCCACACTGGCCAGAGCTGCCCTGCTTCATCCCCATGGTCAACCTTCTTACTGTCATCTAAGTTGATCCCTCCTGACACCCCAGATCAGCCCTCCTCTGATATTATTATTGCCCTATTGACTGCAGGGTCATGTCCAAGCTCCTCATCCTGGTACCCCCTAATTCCACCTCAGGGGAACCTCTGCTCCTCCCAGGCAAAGCATCCATTCTCCCCATGAACACTTTCATTCCTAATTCCAAGCTTCTACTCAAGTCATTTGCCCACCTGGAATGGCTCCTCTGTTCCCTTGCTATCAGCTTCACTGCTGCAAATCAAGCCCTCCATCTTTCTTGGGGCTGCTCACATCTGAGCAAACTTTTCCTCCTTTGAACCCCTGTAGGCTTGCTGTCTGTAATACAGCTTGGGCAGTGGGTCATGTATGTTCTTTTTCTGTGGGAAGTGTTTAGCTATGGCTATGAGCTGCCTCTCCATTGGACTGTAAGCTCTTCTAGGGCAGGGTTTGAATCTTCCATTTCTTTTATTTAAAAATTTTTATTTTTAGAGGCAAGTTCTCACTCTGTCACCAGGCTGGAGTGCAGGGGCATGATCATGGCTCACTGCAGCCTTCAGCCCCCAGGCCTAAGGGATCCGCCCCTCTCAGCCTCCCAAGTAGCTGGGACCACAGGTGTACACCACCACAGCTGGCTGATTTATTTTTATTTTTATTTTTTTTATTTATAGAAATAGGGTCTCTCTATGTGGCTCAGGCCAGTCTCAAACTCCTGGGTTCAAGCAGTCCTCCAGTCTTGGCCTCCCAACATGTTGGGATTACAGACATGAGCCACCACGCTCAACCTCTTCCAGTTATTTTGTATATGCTTCCTGTTCTCTACTCAGTGAAGATACTTCTTGGTCAATACTCCCTCAGTTAGAGCACAAACCCATGTATTCACTTAGAGCGTTGTGATTGCGAAAGGTGGCTGGAGGCGAATGTTCCATATTTGACCAATAATAACATTTTATTTGAAAGTACTGGCCAATCTTATGCCACAACATATTTGGCTGCAGTGTCAGAGACCAAACTAACAATACCTTAAACAAGGTAGGGAGCTGGTTTTTTCTTTTATAACAGTCCAAGGCAGGTAGGCAGTCCAAAGCTGGGATGGTAATTATGTTAGTCTGTTTTCACACTGATTTTAAGAAATGCCCGAGACTGAGGAATTTATAAAGGAAAGAGATTTAATTGACTTATAGTTCTGCATGGCTGGGGAGGCCTCAGGAACTTCCAATCATGGCAGAAGACAAAGGGGAAGCAGACACCTCAGAAGGCGGCAGGAGGGTGGGAGAAATGTGAGCGCAGGAAAAACGGCCACTTTTAAAACCATCAGATCTTGTGAGAATTCATTCACTATCATGAGAACAGCATGGGGAGAAACCATCCCCATGATCCAATCACCTCCCAACAGGTCCCTCCCTTCACTCCTGAGGATTGCAATTTGGATTAGAATTCAAGAGAGATTTGGGTGGGGACACAGAGCCAAACCTTATCTATAGTTCTACATCAACTCAGGCTCCTTCTGTCTTTCTGCCCTGCCAGCCTTAGCACATGGTTTCCAGTCTCAAGGTAGCCTCATGGTCCCAAGATGGCTGCTACAGCTTCAATCATCACTTGTGCATTTTAAGCAGAACAAAGAGTGACAAAGGGTGGGAAAAAGGATACCTACCAGTGGAGTCAGTCTTTCTTTTAAGCAGTGTCACTGGATGTCTACCTAATAATTCTTCTTATATCTCTTTGGCCAGCACTTAGTCCTCCAGCAACCATATCCCCAAGGGAGGCTAAGAAGTTTAGTTCTTTAGCCACACACAGTGTTCTCACCACTACTACCCAATCAAGTTAGCGAAGAAGTGGGAGAGAAGGGAAATTGGTTAAGTCGCCAACCAATAGTGCTTACTGTAGCTGGTTAATGGACCTATTGTGTTTTAGACAGAGTAGGTGCCTGTCAGAGAAGGCAATGAATATTTCCAGTCCCGGCTTTGCAGTTTTTTTGCCACTGAATCCCAGGACATTGGGGGTCAGGTTTCGATAAGACCTCATCCCCAGACAAGTGATCACCCTGAGCCCCATAAATCACTGAACTATAATTGACCTCATGGAGGGATGATGACTGACACCCATGTCATGACCAGCTCATCACCGCCCACTGAAGAATGGTCTTGGCATTTTCCAGATCATGTTAAAGATTTGTTAAAGCAGAGGTAGAGCCAGAATAGCCTCTGTATTAAATTTACTGTCCCTAGTGCATGATAATAAACGTACTCTTGAGTCCATGCAACTTTGAGCTTTAACACAGGTTTAATTTAATATTTCTGTAGGTTTTAACGTAGCACCTTGATTAATAAGAGTGACTTCTGGTTTTTGAAAATGATTGATTTGCTTTTAAAATCACCCTGGTGGGTAAAAGGGCTCTAAAAGAAATTAGCCTTGGATTAGAAAGCACTCAGCCTCGTAACTTTATGGCCAGACCAGTGGAAGACAACCATTTTCCAGCCTGGTCCTTCCTCCAGGTTTGCAAGATACAAAGCTGGACACTACCCTTGCTTTTACTGTTGCTCAGGAGGTTCTTTCTACCTGGAAGGAGAGTCCCTTTTCACCCAACTGAAAGTGTTCTCTTTTCAGGTGATTTAGTGTGTAGAGAAGAACATAAAGTATAATATCATGGACTACCTCAGGGTTGAAAAGATGGGCAAAGTAAAGTGTGACAAAGGCAAAAGACTCTTTACAAATAAGTAGACACCTTGATGGGCCTGAAAAATGGATCTCCAAGGCAATTCATAAGGCAAGTGGATGCTCCATTCTCTGGCTTTGGAGCTCTCTATGAAGAGAGAGTTTTATAGGAATTGCCCAGCAAAGAGAATTGGAAGGAGGTTTGTTTTGTCTTTGGATAAAATGGGCTTGGTATCTTTAGATCCTTTTCAGTTGCAAGTGATAAAAAAAAATCCAACCCAAACTCACTTAAGCAGAAGTGAGGATTATTGGTTCATGTACAAGAGAAGCCCAGGGACACGGTTGGCATCAGGGGCTGCCCATGCTGACTGTCTTGGACCAGATGGGACCTCCCAACCCTGGAGCTGGGGCTAGGTCAGCTACTCCTAGACCACACTGAGAGTGGAGGAGGGGCTGAATTCCCCAAGGAAAACAAGGAAACCTAGGGAGACATACACGCAAAATTGCCCATTGCAGTTGTATTTTTCCACAAAATTTGAACTGACTTTGGGCAGGTGTTGGCAGTAGGGATTAGCAAGTGGGGAGATGGGACAAAGCCTAGGGAGCTTAAGAGGAAACAGTGCACAGAAGAAATGAATGATGAGCTAAAGGAGCTACCTTGAAGTAAGGAGATGGCTGCTCTTTTCATTGAATAGTTACTGGATTCTAAACATTTTACAAGACATCATCTCACTTAATCTTCAGGGTGATCTCATGAGGTATGAACTCATTTTGGCCTGTTGCACCAATGAGGAAGCAGAACCAGGAAGGTCCATGGATTCGTCCACGGTCTCTTTGTCATTAAGTAGCACAATCAGGGCTCACACCTGGGGCTGTTGAGAGCGGAGTTTGTGCTCATTCCCATCCAGCTGCCCTGCACACCAGAAGGAGTCTGGTAGTGAAAACCCCATGCTCCTGATCAGGGATTCAACTGGGGGCTGCTGAAATAGCTGGTCCTGAAGTCCCTTTTGGTTCTGAGTTTATGATGTAGGGGAATATGGATGATCTAGATTGGGATGGTGGCTAAACTGAGAATATTTTCTGGAAGCACCCCCATTGAGGGGACTTAGGGGGTGTCTAGGAGGAGAAGCATCCAGGGCCAGGAAATGGCCCTCTGTGATGGTCCAAAGAAGGCAACCTCTAGCAGATCTCTTCATTATAAGAGGTATCATCACATAACAGGAAGACCTTCAAAGTGAGTCTGCTCTTAATTTTTTGCCAATAAAAAGTACAATTTTTACTGGAGACAGAGACCTTGGCTTGCCAGACTCTGTCTCTGAATGCTTGGGAGTAAATAGTGAAGGCCAAAGGATGACATCTCCATCCTGGTTCTGCAGGGAATGGAGAAACAGGCCAGGACTTCCTAGTACTAGGCACAAAACTGGGGTATTTTTATGTGATGTTTTTACAGTGACTGTCATAACAGCCAATATTCTTAAAACTTACTGGGAGTAATCATAGTTTTATTTCATCCCTGTAAAATCTTCCATTTAGAGCAGCATATATTATTCTGTAAATCTCCATATAAATGCTACTCATCCATTTTTCTCATGGGCCAAGGAGTAGCTTTAGCTGATCACATTTTGACTTTACTTACTGAAACAGTCCTCCTAACTTAGAGAATATTTAATTCAGTACAAACCAATTCCACTCAGCCAAATTGTATTGAGCCAGCTATGAGTCTCATACTATTCTAGGCTAAGGGATCTGAAGTTAAATAAGACAGGGAAAGTCCCCGCCTTTGAGGATCTTTCAGTTAACTATTGCTGCCTAACAACTACCCCACAAAGTAGTGGCTTAAACAACCATTTAATTGTCTGCACCAGGAACCTGGGAAGGGCTCAGCCAGGTAGCTCGTCTGTGATGTATGTGGTGTCAGGTGGGGTGGCTGGGGCTGGAGGACCCATTCCCAAGATGGCTTCTTACTCATATACTTGGTGCCTTGATATGTTTCGACCCCCCTCTTTCTATAATGCATCTCATCTTCTAAGGCCTCTCCATATGACCTGGGCTTCTTACAGCATGGAGGTATCAGGGTAATGGCTGTTTTTACATGGTGGCTGGCTTCCAAGAGTCAGGAGTTAGAAGCTTCCAGGTCAGTTAAAGGCTGCATTCAAAACTGACAGTGTTACTTTCATCGTTGGCCAAGGCAGTCACAGGGCTGCCCACTTTCAAGAGAGTGGGAAGAATCCCATCCCTTGATGGGAGAGTAACAAGGTCACCGAGCCAAAAAGCATGTGTAAAGGGATAAATTATTTACCTCTTTGGAAGAATGCAGTTGGTCACAAAGGTCCTCCAGATGTGCAGTTTAGTAACGTATAATGCAGGGTGGTACCCACAACAATGAAGCACCAGCAAGCTGAAAGAGGAGCCTAGAGATGGAGGAACAGGCTCGCCAGGGGGCTGGGGTGCGGAGAAGGTACAGAAGGCTTCAGGAGAAAGAGCAACCAGGGGTTGAAAGATGGGTTTTGAAAGATGAATAGTTTGTGCACTTTAGGGAGAGAGAACTGCGGGTGGGAAGGCATGGTGGTGGGGTCCTCATGGAGGCTTTACCCAGAAAGTCTCCCTATACTGCGCTACTTTTATTTATATATATTAATGTGTGTGTGTATGTGTGGGTGTGTGTATGTATGGATGTGGGTATCTACACATATGTGTGTATTTACATATGTATATAGAAATATATATACATATATACATATATGTATATACCCATATCTACACACACACACACACACACACACACACACATATTTTTTTTTTAATAGAGACTTCCATTCAATCTTTCATTCAGTAAATATGTCCTGAGCACCTATTGTATATGCCAGAAAGTATTCTAGGTGCTGAAGATGTGATGGTGAAGAAAACAGAAGCAGTCAAAAGAGGCCTGTTCATGCCTGGTCCAGTGGCTCATGCCTCTTATCCCAGGCCGAGGATAAGAGGAGCACTTGAGCCCAGGAGTTGGAGACCCGCCTGGGCAACATAGTGAGACCCTGTCTCTACAAAGAAAATTTAAAAATTATGCCAATGTGATGGTGTGCCCCTCCCCTGTGGTCCCCACTACTTGGGAGGCTGAGATGGAAGGATTTCTTGAGCCTGAGAGGTTGAGGGTGCAGTAAGCCTTGACCGTGCCCCTGCACTTCAGCTTGGGAGACAGAGTAAGACCCTGTCTCAAAAAAAAAAAAAAAAGACCTGTTCATGGTCCCATGTTCTGTGATGGAGTCCAGCAATAAACATTGAAATATGGAATGTGATTTCAGGTAGTACCAAGCGATAAGGCAGGGCTTAGCCAGGGATGCTATTTTAGACAGGGCACCTGGGAAAGCCTCCCTTGGGAGGTGACACTTGAGCAGCAGTGAGGGGGGCCCTGGGCAGAGTTCCAGGCAAAGGAATCAGCTTGTGAGAGGACCTTGAGCATGAGCATATTTGAACCGTCTTGGCACTTAGCTTCCATCTTGCACTCTGGTTCTCTCTGTACCTGTAAACCTGCCTTGTCACTTTGAAGGCTTTCTGAGGTCACACAGTTAGAGCTCAGTGCCCTCTACTCAGTCTTAGCCACAGAGGAGGGCAGCTGCAGGTGGTGGGTGGTCAGCCTCCATGCCTTGAGCTCTGGGGAGGTGGCTTCTCAGGGTAAGCAGCCTGTTCTGTCCTGATACCTCACCCCCTGCTGTTCCTGGCACTGGGAGATTTGTTTTCACTTAGGGAGAGTCTGGCCTCATCTACATAATTGTTCTCTGGAAACTGGCTCTTTCCCAAGAGGAGGAATATGGGGCGGTGTCATCACAGTGAACAATTTCTCCAATAAGGAAGTGTGCTAGGATTCCAGACGGGGAATGATGACTCAGAGTAAGGTGTGTAACAGGTTCTCCAGCTGCTTCATTCACTTATTCATTCACTCTCCAAACATGGATTGAGCATGCAGATGGAAAGGTAGAAGTTCAAATTCAGCTCTGCCGTGTGCTAGCTGTGTACCTCAGCAGGTTATTTAACCTCTCCAAGTCTTTGTTTCTTCAGCTAAAAAATGGGTATAATGTCATTTTTCAGAGTTATGAGGATTTGATGAGAAGTCTTGGAGCTAGGATTACCATATTTAGCAAATAAAGACAGAACAGCAATTAAATTTGAATGTCAGATAAATTATGAATTTTTTTAATTTAGTATGTGCCAAGTATTGCATGTTTATCTGATATTCAACTTTAACTGTGCATCCTATATTTTAACTGCAACTCTACTCAGGGATAACGATTAATTAAAAAAACAAACAAAAAAACCACCTTTCTTGGAGGAGCACAGGCTAATCATACATTGAAGGAAAATTTGACTGATGGCAGAGACACAGAGTGCTGTGGAAACATAGGCATCTCCATGTGAGCTCATGAGAAGAATCCAGAGCCACCTTTGCTGATTTCTAGTAGACTTGTCAAATACCCCCAGTGACTGTGGGATTGATGCTGTGAGCACAAGGTGCTAGCACATTGAGTAATACAGATGGTTCAAGTTTGCTTTTCCATTGAGTAATCTGGGAGGATGAACTCTGTTTTCTTCCCTCTCAAGGCAAAGGGTGACCTTTGCTGTATGGGAAACAGGCAATTAATTATTTCTAATTTTCTATAAGCCATTTGAAAATAAAATGAAACTAATTTAGGGGGAAAAGTCATATTGTTCCCTGACTTAATGTAATGTGTGTTTCTCAGATAAAATGGTAAGAATTCATTATTCTGCTTCCCCAGAGGGCTTATGGGTAAATTTACCATGTGCCACACAGGGATCTAATAGGAGGCACACAATTGGCGTCTCTGGCTTCACACTAAAAACTTCCCAAAGCATCTCTTTGGGTCAAGCACCAAGCATCAAAATGCTGGAGCAGACTGGGGACATTTTTAAAAAGGTGATATCTGCTGGACACATTCTTGTCATCTCTTGTAAATGAGTGCCCTGGTACTGAACATGGTCTATCAGCATTACTGAAGGGTCTCTGTTCTGTCCCAGAGATGGCAAGGGAATATTTTAGATGGTGAGGGTTGTTTTAAAAACCCCGAAAGTCTGTTCTGAGTCTTCTTGGTTGCTTTTAGCCACCTCAAGGAACCAACTCCCCGGTGAGGGTTGAGTTTTCCGTTGTGCCGCAGTGATGGGTGGGAAGGAGTCAGCACTAAGGCCTGCGCTAATCAGATTGGAAAAGGGGAAGAAACGGAGCCTGGGGCTGAGAGGGAGGACAGAAGGGGTCCTACAAGGTTATTAAAGGCATTTATTCAATTACAGGATTTGCAGCAAATTTCAGTTGATTAGTGCCAGGCACTGTGCTAAGGGGCTTTTCTTTTCTTTTTTTTTAAATTTCTTTTTATTTTTTTTTATTGTACTTTAGGTTCTGGGGTACATGTGCATATCATTTCCTACCTTTTCAGGGTGTTTTGATCCTCATTCCCACCTCATGCAATAGGTATCCGTGTGGCCATTTTACATATTGTAGACCCAGAGGGCTTGAGTGTTTTGTGGGGGCCAGGAGGCCACATGGCTGATGAGCAGCCCCAGGTCTTCTGATTGCAAAGCCCTTGAGCCTTACCATTGTGTTCCACTGCACTTTGCCATCAGACTTTCTCTGGAGGGAGTGTCACCATTTGCTACAGGTATTTCTCCTCCTTCTGCTTGCTGTGGTGGATGGAGGAATGGTCTGGCTTCTAATGCCCTGCTATGGTTCTAATGCATCCCCCAAGTTTCATGTGGTGGAAACTTAATTCCCAGTGCACCAGTGTTGACAGGTGGGACCTTTAAGAGATGATTAGATCACAAGGACTCTGCTCTCATGAATGGTTTAACGCTGTTATCTTGGGAGTGAGTTCCTGATAAAAGGATGAGTTTGGCCCCTTCTCTCTCTTGCACTGTCTCTCCCAGTGTTGTAATGTAGCAAGAAGGCCCTCACCAGATGCAGCTCCTTATCTTGGACTTCCCAGCCTCTAGAACAATGAGCCAAATAAATTTATTTTCATTATAGATACACAGTCTCAGATACTCTGTCTTAGCAACACAAAACAGACTAAGACAATTCATATCTGTTTGTGTGTGACCTGAGGAAAATCATGGAACTTCGCTAAGGCATCATTTTTCTCAGTAAAATGATGAATCAGGTTGAGCTAGGGGGAGTCTTTAACTGATATGAATTTCTGTGTATCCTACCAATGGCATGACATTCTGTTTCACTCACTCACTCCTTTATTAACTGATTAATTCACTTAATAAATACCTATGTTTTGCCAAGTATGTGCCCCAGATATTGGTGACCAAGCAGACAGTTCCTGCCCTTGCAGAGCTTGGAGTCTAGGGAGAGATGGCTAAGTAAACAGGCTGTGATGACACTGGGTCTGATGACAATAGGGCTGTTAGGAGGGCAGGTGCAGGGTGCTGTGGGTACCTCATCTAGGACTTCGTGGGGTCAGGCGAGGCTCTGGTGAAGGGAGGGACATCCAAGGTAAGTGCCAAAGGATGTTCAGGAGTTGTCCAGATTTACAGGGAACAGTTTGTGCAAAGCGAGGGCACACACGGGGCACTTGGGGAATTGAGCGCTGTGCCAACTGTCTGGATGGAGGCTAGAGTGCAGTGGGGAGGGAATAGTCTGGAGGGAAAAGAGGATGCAGAAATAGAGAGGAACCACATTGTATAAGACCTCAGAGATCCCTGGGAGGAAATTGATGTTTGCTGTCAGGGCAGTGGGCAGGCATCAAAGGGCACGGCTGTGCTAGCTGTTACCCACATTGTGTCCTGCACAAAAGTATCCAACTAATGGGGCCCTTCCACATACCAAGCCATGGGCCCCAGTGCAGGGCCTGGGGCTACCTGGAGGAGGGTGCCTTTTTCTAATTCTTATCTGGGAGACTTAAGAACTGGTGCTGTTCTTGATATCAGGAGAATGATGTGATCATATCTGTGTTTTTCAGGCTTTTCTCTGGCTGCTGGGTTTGTGGGAGGAAGGAGTAGGAGGGGATGTAGAGTCGGGGCTGTGGGCAAAGAAGAGATGGTGGGGACCAGGGGAGGCAGTGGTGTTGGAGACAATGAATGGATCTGAGTACTGAGGATGCTGAGTGGCCTGGATGAACCACCTGGATCTCATGACTTCCTGTGAGTGGGGGAGGTGAGAAAGTTCTTTCGGAAGCAGAAATCATAAATGGAGGAAGAACACAGTGGAGAGGGTAAGTGTTTTGCCCCTGGGCTTCCAGGAAAGCCAGAATTAGGTTTGGTTGCCAACTCTCTAACTCTGGCTCAGACTCTTGATTCAACTGCGAGAGACCCATCAGATGATGGTCCTGTGGCTTAGTGTCACATTCAAGGCCAAGAGTCAGGAGACCCTGGCATCCAGGTCATGGTAGATGGCTCTTCAGATTCTGAACAGCATTCTCCCTGCCTCTCTTTCATGATACCCTGATGCTCAAGCATGTAAGTATCTGGCTCTGAGCCCAGCTTGGTGGGGGAGATATAGAACCATATGACACCATCTGGGCCCTCAAGGAACTCACTGGTGGGGCAGTAATACGTGGACAGTTAACCATCAAAGACTACCTGAGAGATGCTCAAGGAATGTTCCAGATTATCAGCTGTGCAGGGAGAGAGAGCACAGAGGATATGGACATGGGATCTGGGATCAGACAGAACTGGGTTCAAATTCTGGCTTTGAAAACTTTCCTAGCTGTGAGCCCAGGCAAATCACATAAACTCTCTGAACCTCAATTTGCCCTCCTGTGAAATGGGGATGGTTATACTTAAATGGTTTGCTTAAAGGATTACATAATTTGAGGCATATAAAGTATGGTGTTTACTCTAGTACAGGGGTCCCCAACCCCTGGGCTGTGGACCAGTAGGGGTCCATGGCCTATTCGAATTGGGCTGCACAACAGGAGGTGAGCCGTGTGCAAGCCAGCATTACTGCCTGAGCTCTGCCTCCTGTCAGGTCAGTGGCGGTATTAGGTTCTTAGTGGAGCATGCACCCTATTCTGAATTGTGCATTTGAGGGGTCTGTGATGTGCGTTCCCTCCCCCACCTCCCCTCATCCACGGAAACACTGTCATCCACAGAACCGGTCCCTGGTGCCAAAAAGTCTGGGGACCACTGCTCTAGCAGACTAGTAGAGTGTAGCCATTTTTAATAATGTTTAAGACAGGCCAGGTGTTTTTTTTTGTATCTTTGTTGTACAGTTCTGAGTTTTGACAAGTAATAGAGCCATGGAACCAACACAGCAAATACAATACAGAATAGTTCCAGAACCTTCCCCCCAATTCTCTTGTCTCCTACCTCTTTGAGAGCCGAGCTCTCTTCCTTGTGATAATTTGTTATCTCTTAGTTTTTGTATAGCTTTCTTGAGATATAATTCACATACCATACAGTTCACCTATTTAAGGTATACAAATCAGTGGTTTTCTGGGATGTTCAGAGAGCTGTACAACTATCACCACACTCCATCTTAGGACACTTTGGCCCCTAGAAGAAACCCCTATAATCTTTAGCAGTCACACTCCCCCAATTCCCTTTGTCTATCTTCTCCTCCCCTGTCCTACCCCTGGCAACCACAAATCTACTTTTTGTCTCTATGGATTTATCTATTCTGGACATTTCACAGAAATGGAATGATACAATGTCTGGTCTTTTGTGTCTGACTTCTTTCACTGATTACGATGTTTTCAAAATTCATCCATTTCTAGCTGATATCAGTACCTTATTCCTTTTTTATTGCTAAATAATATTCCATTGCATGGATATACCACATTTTGTTTATCTGTCCATCAATTGCTGGACATTTGGGTTGTTTCTGCTTTTTGGCTGTTGTGAATAACATTGCTGTGATCATTCATGTACAAGCTTTTGTGTGGACATGTGTTTTCATATGGAATTGCTGGGTCTTATGATAACTCTGTGTGTCACTTTGTGAGAAACTGCAAGTTTTCCAAAGTGGTTGCACCTTTTACAATATTATGAGCAGCTTATGAGAGTTCCAACTTCTCCACATGCTTGCCAAACACTTGCTATTGTCTGTATTTTTGATTATAGCCATCCCAGTGGGTGTGAAGTGGTGTCTCAGTGGAGTCTCCCTGTATATATCCTTAACCCTGGCAATTCGCTGTTTTATTCCCTGGCCCTGTAGCTTTGCTTGTGAGAAATATGATGGCTGTAATCGTGCATTATGTAGCTTTTTGACTCTGCCCTCCTCTCTATAGCATTGTGTACTTGAGATTCATCCAGTGATCACGTTCTTTTTTGTTGTTAAGTAGCATTCCACTGCATGCATGTACCACCCCAGGAGTGCCTGCTCTTATGGCCAGTAAAGTTTGAGGGGTCCCTCAGCCAAATGAATCAGGGGCCAAGTCCTCTCCCTTTGCCAGGGAATTTTTAAAGTTTGAGAGATCTTTCCCATGCCTCCCCATACCGCCTACCTCGCAGGAGACCCTGCCTGTTCCTCTTGCCGCTCCCTCTGAGCTGCAGAACTGGGCCCACAGTCCATGAGCTGGAGCCCCCTGGGGTGGAGGGCCCCTGGGATTAGAACTTCTCTGCATCGTGGCTCTGACATGCCATTCTTGGGAAGCGGCGTGTGTGGGCTGCAGCCCAGTGAGGCAGGTGGGGACTGGACCATGTGGAACAGCTGGTGCCTGGGAGCCCTGAGCCTTCACTGTCCAGCTGTCTCCTGTCTCATCAGGGAGCCCCAGAAGCTCCTTGGGCACATTAAACAAAGCCATTTTCTTGTTCCCTTATCTCTTTTCATCTTTTCATGGCAGGCTTGCAGCTTGGGGCTTTGACCACTACCACCCTCACCCCCCAACCCTCCCGCCCTTGAATGAGGCAGTTTTCCACCTTTCTATTACAGGCCCAGGGAAAATATGATGTAATGATATAAAATAATAATGAAATTGCACCTACGAGGTTTATTATATACATCAGAACCCATGAAATAGACATAATAACTTTATGCAAGAAGAAATCAAGGTCACGGGTGGTTAAATAATTTGTTTAGTTATACTGCTGGTATGCAGCAGCCCTGTTGAACTGCATTGCTGTTGAATATGGGCACTGCAACTTTAAACAAATTATTTAACCAGTGTAACTTTGAACCGACCGTCTGTGCCTTCATCTACCAGTGTGTCCTAGACCTCAGTTATTTGTGTAACACCTTCATGAGTTGGTTCTACCTCTTGTGCTCTTATTTAGCTAATTTTTTTAAAATTAAAATCATCTTCAAATTCATATATCTTGTTCAATGAAAAATACCCTGTTTTAAAAAGCCTGTAACACAGAGGGTTTGATGTGCTAGTTTTATTCTTTTTGTAAGACGCATTCAAATAAATAAACACATAACTCACAAAAAATATGTTCATCCATATACCACCCAAGACCAGCTTTGCCCAACAACGCTAGGTGGTCCACACTTGGGGGTAGGAAATGGCGTGGTATGCGGGGATTTGCTTATGGGTCTGTCACAGGTGGGCTGTGTCTGTGTCTTCTTCATCTTAGTATCCTGAGCACCTGTTATCATAACAGACCCATTATGGACACTTGGTAAAGATGAATGAATTGATGACAGAATGAATGGAGTTATCAAGGGGAAGGTGAAGAATGAGTGGCACTTCCCCTTCCTTATGGAGAAGATGGGAAGGAATCCTTTTTGATAAGATGGGGAGGCTGGCTGCGGGCTGGGGCCCAGCACCTCGGGAGCAGAGTACTTAGGAGCTATGATGCCATGACCACTGTGGAGAGGTTGGGAGCCTGCTGTTCTCCGTGTGAAACCCTTCCAGGTGTCTCAAGCTCTTGATTTGTGGGACTGTGAATGCAGATATCTTAATACAGCCCTTTGCATCACTTTGATCCATGATGGAAAGCATCAACCCTCATCAGACTGTTTCTTTAGCTAAAAGGGTTTCCACCCAGAGTGCCACTTGCTGTTTTTCTTCTTCTCCAGCTTTCTCACAAATCCTGGCAATACTCCAGACAAATTCTGCACCACCTCCTTTAGAAGCAAATGCAGCAGCAAAGACTGAGCAACAGTCAAGGCCACAGAGCTGTGGTATTTACATGAGTCAGAAGATCTGTCAGTGATCCCATCAGCCAAAGTTTATTGAGAACCTGCTACATGCCAAGCACTGGGCTTATGCCACTGAATTCTCTTGTCCTTCAGAATCAGACCTTGTGGGCATAGCCACTGAAGCTGGAACTTGACTTAGGAGTTTAAAAAGGAAAAACAAATCAGCCCAACACATACTGATTGAAAGCTAGCAGAGATCTGAACTCAGCCTTCAGGAGAATACAAAGATAATTTTCTGCCCTCAAGGAGCTTAGAGGACCCTGAGGAATCTTGTTGAATTACAGCTTGGGAAGTTGCTTGTGCATTGGGTAATGTCTTGAAATGTCACTGTACTTGTTCTCTTGGACAGCCAGCATATTATGGACACATTCAGCAGGCAAATTCCACTCATCTGTTGGTCCAGCAGTTATGGGCATATTTTGCAAGAATGGTAAGTGTACAGCACACGTTTGCTCCCACCGCCACCAACTGTTCCATCGTGGGCATCCCAGAGATGGCCTCAGCATCCTTCTCCACCCAATGCCCCAGGCTTTCAGAGCTGGCATTTAAAGTGAAATCTGTCATCTCAGAGACTCAGAAGGCCAAGACAGGAGGATGGCTTGAGGCCAGGAGTTCGAGACCAGCCTGAGCAACATAGGGAGACCCGCATCTCTACAACACATTTAAAAACATTAGCTGCTTGTGGTAGCATGCATCTGTAGTCTCAGCTACTTGGAGGCTGGGGTGGGAGGATGGCTTGGACTTTGGAGTTTGGGGCTGCTGTGAGCAATGATCATGCCACTGTACTCTAGCCTGGGCAACAGGGCAAGATTCTGTCTCTGAAAAAATTAAAAATTAAAAAATAAAAATAAGAGAAATCTATTTACTGACCCTGCTGTGTTACTCTGTTATATTTTACTGGGGCTAAAATGTGCTTTATTTCATGAAATGATGGTGCTCAGAGCGTGCATGGCACCACGTGGGCTGCATAGCACTCAACTCCAGAGGTACTGTTACTCAGGCCACCATGTGCTCAGCAGCCTCTGGTCTGCCCTGTGAGGCTCTAATGGAAAGGGAGATGGTAGCTGGTATTTCTGGGCTTTTAAAACCCTTATTTGGCAAAATAACATAGCACCCATGTTGTTGATCCCTTACAACTATTAAAAAAATTAATGTCCGCAAAATTCCTTCTTTCCTTGCTTCCTTCCTCCTTTCTTTCCTTCTTTCCCTTTCCTTTTTCCCTTTGTTCTTCTCTTTCTCCATATTAAATTGCCTACAATGAACCAGACAGTCTTCTGGGGTCCAGCAGTAAATAGCACAGACAAAATCTTTTGCCCTCAATGGAATCCACATTCTAGTGGAGGTGGGTCGGGGGAGACACTAATAAATGCAATCTGTAATAAAAGATATGTAGCCTGTTAGGTGGGGATAAGTGCTATAGAGAAAAATGAACCAGGGAATGGGGATCTATGTATTGGGAGATTGTGATTTTTGCTGGTATGGCATGAGCAAGTGACATTTTGGTAGACCTTCAAAGAAGTTAGGGAATGAGCTCTACAGATACCTGGAGAAGGACTTTCTAAGCAGCAGGGACAGCATGTGCAAAGGCACTGAAGTAGTAATGTGCCTGGTGTGTTTGGAGAAGAGGGACGAGGCCTGCTGGAGTGCATTGCAGAGGGAAAGTGGAGGAGATAAGTTCAGGAAGGTACGGGGTAGGGTTTAAAATCCTGTCTCAAATAATGATTCTCAAAGTGTGGTCCCTAAGCCACCCCAGACCCAGTGAATCAGGAACTCTGGGGGTGGCGTTAACCATCTTTTTTTATTTTTTGTCTTTTTGAGATGGAGTTTTGCTCTGTCTCCCAGATTGGAGGGCAATAGCGTGATCTTGGCTCACCGCAACCTTCGCCTCCCAGGTTCAAGCGATTCTCCTGCCTCAGCTTTCTGAATAACTGGGACCACAGGTGCACACTACCACACCCAGCTAATTTTTGTTTTTAGTAGAGATGGAGTTTCATCATGTTGACCAGGCTGGTCTTGAACTCTTGACCTTAGGTTATCTGCCCATGTTGGCCTCCCAAAGTGTTGGGGTTACAGGTGTGAGCCACTGTGCCCGGCCTCCACCATCTATTTTAAGGAGGCCTTCTGGAGGATTCCGAAATCCACTAAAATGTGGGAGCTACCTCTCTGTAGCATCCAGGTCCCAGGGCTGACTCTCCCTGAAGAGCCTGCTGTCCCCTCCTGTGTTCCTGGAAGGCTGCGGGCAGCGGCGGGTGTGGCATGGGACAGAAGGGGTGTCATTGTTGACCTGACCTCCTGACCCTATGAAATGCCATCATCTCAGCATCTGGAAATTGACATTCAGACTAATAAAAAAAAAGTCAGACGTGGTGCCTGTGCGCAAATTCAGGGCTGGGCAACTGTGAGGGCAAAAAGGTAGGAGGCAGGGAAGTGGAGCTGATGCCCAAAATATGGGATCATTGACTGTCAGGGTGGAGAGACCCTTAGGACATCCGGTCTAGGCCTCTTATTTCACAGATGAGAAGACTGAGGCCTAGAAAGGGGAAAAGGCTGCTAGTTAGATACAGATAAGATTGCCGTGCATCCTCTGGGCTTCTAGGCACCTGCTCCCTTTCCAGCCGTGCCTCCAGGCTCAGGGCTAAGGGTACCCCAAGAACACTGCTGCTGGGTAAATTTGGAGAATGCTGGTGGTGTGCTGGCTCCAAAGGGAGCAGAAACCAGATAGCAGAGATTACAGCCACCTCTGACATGATGTCATATTAAAATGAAAGGTTTAGGGAGATGGGCACTGCAGCCTATCACCAGGCAGCCTGAGTGTTATTTAGGACTTTGTTTTTGTCTTGGTGGACTGCACTCAATGTAGCTGTGAGTCATCAAATGATAGCTCTCAGGTCTGACCCCATCCCACGTGCTGGGTGATATGCAGACCTCATTTCTAAACTCGTCAGGTAGCGTTATTTTATTCCCATTTTACAGACAAAAAAGCCAAGCCTCAGAAACTTTAAGTAATTTGCCCAAGACTGGGGTTTGATCCCCCCTCAGTCTGAACCAAAGATGGGGACCTTTCCACTTCCCACCACTCCTTTTGTCGTCTGCTGCTAGTCCATGGTTTGGGCACTAGTTTGGCACCAGGATTATTGGCAATTTTATCTCTTCCCTTCCTTTCCTATTTTCCCTCCCTCTCTCCTCTCTCTTCCGGTCATCATCCCTTTCTTCTTTTTTTTTTACCTCAAAACTCTATCAGGTACCTACCATGTGGCAGACTTATGCTGGGTTATAAATCCAGTGATAAGAGGTGGTCCCTGCTCTCAGAGAACCCCCAGGCTGGTAAGAACAAGTCACATAACTAGATAGTTGTCATACTGTATGGTCACTGGCATAATCAGTGTCTGAACAACATGCAATGGGAATGAAGGTAATGGAAGGCTTCCTAGGGGAGGTGATCACTGAGTTGGGCTTTGTAGGATGAATAGGAGTCCATTGAAAGAGATGAGAAGTGGTTGTAGAAGGATGAGGAGAAGAAACAGGTCACCAGGGCTTTGAGGGATTAGGATATGGACCAATTGGGGAACAGTAAGAGTTTTGCTAGACTGGGGCCCAGCTAGTGGGGTAAGATGTAAGATGCTGAGCAGCTGGAACTTTCACCTGTCGGCAGTGAAGGCCCCAAAATCCCAGGCTCCCATTTCCCGAATGTTGTCTCTAGGCTATTCTAAGCTCCTTGCTTTGGTCACTACCTCCCCTCTCCGACCAGCAATGACTGTCCCACAGGTGACCCACACTCCAACAGAACCCTGCCCTGACTTGTTTCAGAGCAGAGTCTGAACCACCAGCCTCTTAACTGGCAAAATCGGGGAAGATGCACAGTCCTATTTACCTAATGGCTCTGTTTCCAAAGGGGAGCCAGGCCCATTGGAAGGCAAGAAGCAGAGGTTGTGCTCACCAAAGGAGTTTTGTCCATTAGTCGCTGGGCACATGGCTTTTTTTTTTTCCTGAAACAAGGTCTCGCTCTGTTGCTCAGGCTGAAATGCAGTGGCATGATCATGGCTCACTACAGCGTCCACCTCCCAGACTCAAGCCATCCTCTCTCCTCAGCCTCCAGAGTAATTGGGAATACAGACATATGCCACCATGCCCAGCTAATTTTTATTTTTATTTTGTGGAAACAGGATTTCACTATGTTGCCCAGGCTGGTGTCAAACCCCTGGGCACAAAAGATCCTCTTGCCTTGGCCTCCCAAAATAGCACTTTAGGAGCAGCACCTGGGATTATAGGTGTAAGCCACTGCACCTGGCCTTACCTGGCTTTTTGAAAACTGAAAAGTAGCTTCTTTTTATATTTCTGACTACACGTACATCAGAGAAAATTAGAGCATTCACATAAGCAATAAAAGGAAAAAATGTAAATGACCCATCATCCCACCATCTAGAGCTAAACACTGTTAATTAGCAAGTTGGCGTATAGTGTTTCCCATGTTTTCATGCGTTTACATTTTTTTCTTACAAAATGGAATCATATTGTACATACTGTTCTGTACCTGCTTTTTCCATTCGTCAGATTATGAATGCCCTTACATGTCATGACATACTCTTTGACAGCATCATTGAAAATGGTTACATAATGTTTTATGCTCAATTCTATAATACTGGACATTTCATTGTTTCTCATTTTTTCAGTTCTTTAACCAGTTCTGGAGTAAATTACTCTGCAGTGTAACTTTGTATATGATTGATTATATCCTGAGGATAAATTCCTAAATGTGGAATTGCTAGATTCGACCAGCCAGTTCATAAAAGGCCTTGAATGCCCTCCAGAAAGGTTGCAGTGACAACCATTGAGGTTTGAGAGAATCTGAAAAATAACACCTCTGTTCTCTACACGAGTTCTGATATAGCTGATGTAGACATGGCAGGTGAAGGAATTAGAAATTGAAATGTTGCTTTTATTACTAATACAGACTGCTTTGTAGAATATGGCTGCTACAGATTGAAGGTTTGTGGCCCACCCCACCACCCCAACTCGTAAGTTGAATTTTCCCCCATGTGAGAGTATTAGGAGGTGTGGGCTTTGGGAGGTGGTTAGATCATGAGGGCAGCATCCTCGTGAATGGGATTAGTACTCTCATAAAAAAGAGACCCCAGAGAGCTCACTTGCCCCTTCCAACATGTTAGGATATAGTGAGAATACCACTGTCTATGAATCAGAAAAGAAGCCCTCATTAGACATTGAATCTCCTGGCTCCTTGATCTTGGACAATTCCAGCCTCCAGACTGTGAAAAAGAAATGTTTGTCATTTGAGCTACTCAGTCTATGGTATTTTGTTATAGCAGCCCAAACAGACTGAGAGGGACTAAGTTGTGTAGCCACAATTGGCTTCCTGATACTGAATGAAGCCTGCAATGAAACAGGTGTAAGTACCTACTTATGAGCTGTGCTAGGAAACTGCAGACCTCAGCCTGGAACTATGGTTGTGCTGGAGTTCAGCAGAATGCTTGCTTCCTGCTGGCAGCTGGCTCCCAAGGAAGATGAGTGGATGAGCTCAGCTTCCCAAACTCATTAACCAGATGAGGCTTTCCATCTCCCCAGGGAAGCAGTAAGGGAGTAATGCCAGGAATATCACACAAACGGATGTCCCTCCATGTGGCAGGAAACATCAGGAGAGGGGAATCGTGTCCTCTAATAACAATAAAAGTGCTAGACCAGGTGTAGTGGCTCACACCTGTAATCCCAGCACTTTGGGAGGCCAAGGTGGAGGGATTGCTTGAGACCAGGAGTTCGAGACCAGCTTGGACAACATAGTGAGATCTAGTCTCTAAAAAAATTTAAAAATTAGCCTGACGTGTTAGCACGTTGCCTGTAGTCACAGCTACTTGGGAGTCTGAGGTGGGAGGATTGCTTGAGCTCCAGAATTTGAGGCTGCAGTGAACTATAATCATGACACCGCTCTCCAGCCTGGGTGACAGAACAACAAACCCTGTCTAAGAAAAAAGATAGCTAATATGTACTGAGCACTATGCTAGATATTTTGCATGCATCTTCTCTTTCGATTCTTCTAACAATGAGATGGATATTCTGTCCATTTCCATCTTGTAGATGAGGAAACTGAGGGTTAGAGAATTAAGGATCCTGTCCTAAATCACCTAGCTAGTACGCAGAGGACCTGGGATTTGAATCCAGGCAGCCTGACTCGAGACCACTCTCAGCCATTGTAAAGCAGCCTTTCCGCATCAACATCGCCTGACTTTTGAAAGGGTGATAACTAACCCTTAAACTTAGAGGAAGATCCAGCTAAAAGGCCAGACTGCCGGCCTGTCATTGTCCCCAGGTTGAAATGGCGTGCCCCTCACCACATTGGGGCAGCCCTCTGCCCAGCCTTGTTCCCACGAAATTCATTAATTGCTTTTGAAAGAATCACTTCACCATGTGTCCTAAATTACCATGAGCAGCAATTATGATGGACTGCATGCAACAGAGAGGAGGTTGACAAGTGTCCTTGCCTCTTAGAGAGCTAAGAGAGACACACTTGAGTTTACAAAGTGAGGTTTCTGATTATTCCATTTTGACTTAAGGATTGCAGTGACTCATTAAGGATCTGCTTTAATTTAGGGAGAAAACAATGAATCTGTTAAAGAAATAGTTTTTGATTAGAAAGAAAACGTATAATTTGTGAGGGGAGGATGAGAACACTAATTAAACTTTTAATTGTGTCTATTGTCCTTTAGGGTGTAAACGAAGGAATTGAGTAAAGAAAGAGAAACTAACTAGTTTTTTAAAGCAGTTTTCCATTGTTCTAATTCCCCAAAGATCGGTCACCCCTGTCATAACCCATTTTCAGTTTTAATTGCCATATAAGCTGAAACGAGGCTGGTTTTTCTTCCTTTTTTAAAGCAAGGATTTTTGGTATTTTTAAAATTACATGTTGTGATAATTTTCTTATTCTTTAAAGATTGGCTAAGGTATACTAAGAAGTTGGTAGACCTATATATTTATGCATTAGTATATCTGGTAAAAATGTGGGTGAGGAAATATCGGATACTGATTAAGAGTGTGGATTCTGGAGTCCTAGTTCTTGAGGCTCACAGTTGGCTGCACCCTCTAGCTGTATGTTCTCAGGCAAGTTATCCAGCAATTCTTTGCTTTAGTTTCTTTTCTGCAAAGTGGGGATAACATTTTGTCAGGATAAGCTGGGTTATGCTGCAGTAACAGACAAATCCCAAATCTCAGAGGTTGAATGCAACCAGAGTGTGCTTCTCACTCATGCAGATTCTTTTGAAGGCCCATTGACTCCAGAGCAGTTGCCCTCCACGTGCTGGCTGGACATATTCCGTGCTGCTTCAAATTTACAGCCCCTTCATTCGACATGCTTCCATTTTTGCTGCAATAGGGAAGATAGATTATGGAGAATTATTTACTGGCCCTCAAAGACTTTTCTTTTTAATCAGATGGAGTCTCGCTGTCACGTAGGCTGGAGTGCAGTGGCATGATCTCGGCTCACTGCAACCTCTGCCCCCAGGTTCAAGTGATTCTCCTGCCTCAGCCTTCCGAGTAGCTGGGACTACAGGAATACGCCACCACACCTGGCTAATTTTTATATTTTTAGTAGAGATGGGGTTTTACCATATTGGTCAGGCTGGTCTCAAATGCCTAACCTCAGGTGATCCACCTGCCTCAGCCTCCCAAAGTGCTGGGATTATGGGTATGAGCCACTGCGCCTGGCCTTGGCTCTCAAAGACTTCTGAAGACAGTGACGCAAATCACAAATCACAAATCACTGTTTATACTTCATTGGCCAAAGCAAGTTGTGATGCATGAATTCGTGTTGATGGAAAGGACCCAAAAGCAGAGGGACACTAGGAATATTGGTGAGCAGCAGTACATTTGTCATCATGTATCTAGTGCTTATTTGAAAGACTACATGGCACGCAATACGTGTAAGTTATTGTTGCCAAAGGCAGGTGCTGCCAAAATATTATTTTAAATTTTATTAAAGCTGGTTTTGCTTCCTTTGAAGATTTGATCTAAGGAATAAATTCCACACAAGCAGAGACCAAATGGTTTCCCCTGGGACGTAGTAGGTGTTGCTCTCTGTCACAGTGGTTGGTCCAGTATTCTGTACATAATACAGAGCACATGTTTGGGAGGTAGCCATTCGCAGTGTTTGAGAATATGCACTTAGAGTCAGATAGCCTTGAGTTTGAATCACAGAGCTGGCACCTACTGAATGTATGACCTTGAACAGATGATTTAACTTTTCTTAGATGCAGTGACTTCACAGTTAAAATAGTTGTAGCAGTGTCCTCATCACAGGGTTGCTGTGATTATTAAAGAAGATAATAGATATAAAGTGTTTGCAGAGCCTGATACAAAGTTGAGTGTTCATGGATAATAATTGTTATTTGTGTTGTGATAATGACAATGATTATGGTGAGCAAAGTTTTCTGAACCCTCAACTTGCTCATCTGTAAAATGGGAATAATAATAGTTACTTTTTAGAGTTGTTTGGGGTGTGAGGGAAATCACATACATGGACCCAATACACAGAATGGACCAAAATAATAGGTGTTTTCCTTTTTTCCTGTACCAACTTCATAATGATGTCAGATTTTAATCCCAATCCAGCTGTAGGAGATTATTTGGGTATCTTCTTCAACTCTTCCCCGCCTCCCAAAGTTGTGGAGGGTTGAATGAGCTGATACAAGCACCTACCAATGTGGGTTCATAAGGGCTAACAGTAAATGTTGTTTGCTATGACCCCAACCTGTCCCACCATGTTTTTTCCTCCCTAAAGTGCCATTGCCATGATGGGATGGAATTTCAGGCACCAGGGAGGAGATGTGTTGTGACGTTGGGTAGGTCCAGCTTGGCACGGCACAGATCCTAACAGACTGTGGTAAATGACCCCACCTGCTGCAGTGAGTGATGCCCTCTGATGCAATTGACCCACGAGAAAGTGAAAAATTAGACTTTATTCACAGCTGGGTAGCATTCATGGAATTTGACAGCCTCCAAATGAATGCTGGTCACCAGAAACCACCTCACACTGGGATCCACCAACAGTTGGCTTTGATGGGGGGCACCCCTGGGAGCCAATGAAGCCCAGACTGGGATAGCATATCATGAGAACACATTACACATCCCTGATGGCATGACTGCCATGAGTACCTTTCAGGCCATAGTCACTGTTCTAGAAGGCTGCTAAGAATGTGGCACCTTCTCTTGGAAGCCTTCCCCACCCTGCCACACCCTGCCTTCCCAGTTTGTTGGCCCCTTTTTGCTTTGTGCCCCTTTGAACCTTTTATCAATGTCTTTCAGTACTTGGCACTCCAAGCACTAGCACACAGTAGGCAGTTCACAGGTGACTGTTGAATGAGTAATTAGGGAGGAAATCAGGGACCTTGAAAACAACTATTTTCCAGAGAAAGCATCATACAAAAGGTCTCTGGATATAATGATTCTCCTGAGAATAGAAGAGTGAACATTTTCCTCCTCTTCTAAGGTCTTAAAAAGAAAAAAAAAGAAAAAGAGAGTAAAAAAAGGAAAAAACCCTAACACCAGGAAACAACTCTGGAGAATACCATTTGAGGCTTCAGAAAAAGTTCAGGCTTCGGAGAGAAGTATACAGAGATTGATTAGTCATGCCTGCTGGGGAATGGGCCAGGAGGAGGGCAGCATGTAGGCTTGAGAGCTGCCATCTCTCTTCAACCCTTAACTGTGACCAAATTAGTGAAAATGCAGCTTAAAGAGTGAAGCATGGTTTTTCTTCAGCCTCTAATTGGGATATTTAGCAAACATGGTTTACTATTAAAATGAAAATGGGGTGGAAAATAGACAATTTTATAATCCACATTGAGTCTATATTGGTACCCTATCAAGAGAAAATACATATTTTTTAATGCATGAGAAGGAAAACGACTCCTTGCATCTGAATTACTGTTTATTCTTTCTGGCTGAGAAGGGATCCCATGGCATCCTGGGGACAGGGAGGAGGGACATTGCAAACTCAGGCTGCCAGAAGCACTCCACTGAGAGCCTTGCATCAACTTCTGCAGGTGGGGCCTCAGCAGAACTTGTAGGATTTCTCACTTGGCCATGTCAGTTGGCCATTTGTTCTCTGCTGAGATTCTGTCAGGCAGCTGGAGCGTAGTCCTTAACCACTCCCCAACTAGTTGAGACGCAGGTGATTTGCTTTGATTTTGCCACAGTTGGTACAGCCCGGTTCTTGTCGCTCCAGACTGCTTGCTGCTTTCTCCTTTATTGGAAGGTGCCTTCCCTCAGATCACTGTCAAGTGGAACATTGGCAGTAGCTGCTGTGAATGGGTATGAACCTATACCTTCCTGCCAAGAAGGTGGTAACCGTAGAGGTTGAGAAGTGAAAACCCATCCAAGTTGATTAAAATTTGGTGAGGAAAAGGAAGCTCTGCTTATAGAAGACTGATGGGCATGAAGAGTTTAAAATGCATACTGAAGTCAACCAAGAAAAATGATTTACACCTTTTTCTCTTTCCTTTTCATTTTGGATCTTGGATACAATAGAGGGTTGAATTAGTCATGGAAGTTTTATCATCATGCAAGGGCTCTTTCCCTATCATTTTGTTATTTTGTTTTTGTGATTTTAATTTATTTGTATATATATTTTTTGAGTCAGAACCTCACTCTGTAGCCCAAGCTGGAGTGCAGTGGCAAAATCTCACCTCACTGCAACCCCTGCCTCCTCCTGGGCTCAAACAATTCTTGTGCCTCAGCCTCCTGAATAGCTGGGACTACAGACGAGTGCCACCATGCCTGGCTAATTTTTTATATTTTAGTAGAGACGGGATTTCACTTTGTTGCCCAGGGTGGCCTCAAACTCCTGAGCTCAGGTGATCTGCCTGCTGTGGCCTTCCAAAGTGCTGGGATTACCGGAATAAGCCACCGCTCCCAGCCTCTCTCTCTCATTTTAGTTTTTCACTTTTTTCTCTGTCTATAGCCTCCACTCCCCTATAGGCATTCGTCTAAGGTGTTTAATATATGCTCTTGAACAGGTACATGTATTTGTAAAGCATGAAGCATTGCTCTGTGTGTGTGTTACTGATTTATAGAAATGATATTGCACAAAGGAGCTTGTTCTGATCTTTCCATTTTCAACTATGTTCTCAAGATCTATCCATGTTGGTTGTACATGTAGCTTATCACTTCTAACAGCTGCATAGTTGAATCAATCAAGATAGGCTGTTATGCTGCAGTAATAGCACCAAAATCTTAGCAGCTTAAAATTATGCAGGTTTATAGCTTAGCCATACGAAATATCCATCCCGCTAATAAAGAGCTTTGCTTTGGAGACTTAGGCTGATGGAGCTGCCACCGTTCAGCATGGCAGGGAGAAGAGCAAGTGGCAAATTGCACATTGGCTCTGAAAGGCTCTGTCCAGAGATGACAAATAGCACACTGATTTTTAAAGGCTTCTGCCAAGAAGTGGCCAAAACAAGTCACATGGCCATTCTCAACTTTCTAAGGGGTGG
The DNA here is from genome assembly GCF_001604975.1 of Cebus imitator. NCBI lineage: Eukaryota > Metazoa > Chordata > Mammalia > Primates > Cebidae > Cebus > Cebus imitator. Next base: position 4,379,665 of record NW_016107323.1, read on the forward strand.
GAACTGCAAGCCTACTAGGAATTGAAGAGGAAGAAACACTGAAAATATTTGGTGAACTGTGTCATGACCATTGCATAGTAGGCACCCATCATATTTTGTGTCTATGCATTCTTTAATAATGGGTAACTAGTTTTTTCTAATTCCCCACTACCGCGAACAACAATGTTGTCATGAATGTCCTTTTACTTGTTCCCATATGAACCCCGTGCAAGTATCTATACTCAGGAGTGGGTTTGTTGGGTCACAAGGTTTATACAAACTTGCTTTTAATAATCAGTACCAGGTGAGTTTCTGGAACTACTTGCCAGTCTAGACTCCCTGCAGGGGTGTGGGTAGGTTCCCATTTACCCGTATCCTGTTCAACAATCAGTACTACTCAACATTGTAATTTTGCAAATCTGTAGACTATAACATGGAATCTCATTGTTAATTTCATTTTCATTTCTCTTATTACTAATGAATTTGAGCATCTTTTCATCTGCCTGTTGACTATTTTGGTTTCCACTTCTGTGAACTACCTATTCATATTCACAGACCATTTTTTCTATTGCATTTCCTTTCTTTTCCCATTGATTTATAAGAGTTACATATGTAGTTAGATGTTAATTCTTTGTTGTGTTTAGAGATTGTAAATATCACTTTCTACTCTGCCACCTCTCTGTTAACTTTGTCCATAGTGTCTTTGGTTGAACAGAGCCCTTAATTTTGATGTAATCAAATCTACCAACTATTTTTTTCTTTTTCTTTTTTGGTTTGTGCCTTGGGGATTTTATTTAAGAGGACTTTCCATGCCCTAAGTTCACTAAGATACTGCTTCACTTTCTTCTGTTAGCTTTAGAGCTTTCCTTTCACATTTAGGTTTTTTGTCCACTTAGAGTCTACTTTTATATATTGTGTTTGAGAGGGATTCAAATTCATTTAGTGAGCCTGTTTTCTTGACATTATAGGAGCATTCCTTTCCCCATTAAGATGAGATGCAGCTTTTATCATCAATTAGCTTCAAACATGGGTTTTTTTTTTCCCCTGACCTTTCTGTCTTGAACTTCTGACCTCGTGATCCTCCTGCCTCGGTCTCCCAAAGTGCTGGGATTACAGGCGTGAACCACTGCTCCCAGCCCTTTTTCCGAGCTTTCTATTCTCTTCTGAGCTCTCTGCACCTTATTGTTCAAGACATAAAACAGAATGAGTTTTGTTTGGCAGAATTTGTCTGGTGTGTTCTCAGTAGGGGAACCTTGATGATTTCCGGTAATGCTGGGAGATGATGAGGCATAATGAAACTAACATGAAACTTGGGGTCAGAGGAACCCAGGCTTGGTACTGGCTCCACCACTTACAGACATATGAACTTGAACGACTTCTTCAACCTCCCTGAGCCTCCGTTTCTCCATCTGTAAGACAGGGATGATGAGATATATCTCCTAGGAATTCTATAAGAGTTAAATGCTAGAATATATGTAAAAGCATAGCTTTCAGTAAATGTTATTTTCCCTTTGATGATTGTCAGGAGACAGTTACTCTAACAGCAAATGGTTTTCCCCAGGCCTCACCAAGGTAGGTGTAAATTGGGAACACGTTATTCCTGATGGCCCTAATGTCACTGCCTCTTGTCACCTTCTAATGCATGGCTTCTATTCAGCTCTTTCTGTATCCTCATGGTGACCCATGTGGGCTCCTGGAAGCTTCCCATTGGCCTTCCCACCAATGGGCACACTTCCGTTGGGACTGCAGAGGTCCAGGAACACACACTTTCTCCTCTTCCACAGTCACCCAATCAGCCCACAGACTTGGAGGCAAAGGTAGATGTAGATGCTTAGCCAGGAATGTTGGGCGAGTCCTCAAAGTGTGGCTTTTGCCTGGCTGTTTCTTCACATGGGCTTTAGGAACACACAGTATTTTTGCCTGGCTCCCCTTCCTCTCTCAGCCCTTTCCCCTGAAAAAATACAGATAAAATCAAGACAAAGCACGGTCTCTGGGTCACAGGCTTGAGGGAAGCATGGAAGTGCTGCAGCCGTGCTCTGGGCTGGGTGGCCTGGTGGGGCTGCTGAGCCTGTGCTGCTGGAAATAGTTTGGTTGAAAGGCCATGCAAGGCAGCTCTGTGAAGGTGTTTCTTTGGCTGCCTTTCAAAAAAAGGGATTTTTTTTTTTTTTTTTGCACTTTTGTGGCTTAAGCTTTTGATCCCTTGGTTGTAGCTCTGTGCTGATACCTTCTTTGCTGAGCCTTGAAGGGCTGTCAGGTTAGGCAGGACGATCCAAGAGTTCTTTCTGACCTAGCACATGGGTCAAGAAAGGCTGTTACCTTCCAAGAAGGGCGACCACCTCCTCCTATATGGCAGCCCTCAGAGGGCGTTTATTTCAGGGGACATCGGCCTGACCCCCCCCACTTCTCCTCCTTCCTTTCGACTGTGTTTTAAATTACTGCTGGCATAGCCGATCAGAACACTCTTCCCTTCCCCCAAACTTCTGATGTTAATAAAGCAATTTCATTCCTCCCTGGATCCCAGGACCTGTGTGTAGGCTCTGGCTTGATCCCAGCTTGACTAGCAAGCAGGGAGATCATTCTGGAACTTTGCCATGTCAAAATGAGACTAAATCCCATCTCTAGGTTGCTTCTGCCAGGCTGACGGATTGCAGAGAAAGGAGATTTGGGGAGTCTGCCCCTAACCTGTTGCTAAACAGCCTCACATTGTCTGTCCAATCCCTGGGAAGGAAGGATTTGACTAGCAAATCTCGTTCTAGGATGAGACTAAGCTTCTCTCTTGCCAGGTTCTTATGAAGCTTTAGGGGAGAAGTATGGAGTTGGGCTGGGGAGGGGCCTCAGCCCAGATGCCCAGAGCTGGGCCCCGTTTCAGAGCCAGTGCCCTCTGATTTTAAGCAGTAAAGTCTGGCCTAGTCTTTTGTAATTATTCTTTTACTAGCAGAGGATTCTTTGCTTTCCCCTCTCCTTTCTTAAATACTCCTGGAGTTAAGGAGGTAAATAAATGTATGCTCAAGATAGATTATGAAATTGAGTTTTTTACTCCTCCTTCATTTCTACCTTAATAGTGCAGTACACTTGCTATATTTTTATGTTAAACGTTAAGAGGCAAGCCATAATTCACTCTTCAAGATCCGTTTCTACTTAGTCGAACTCCATTTCAGCTTGGATGGCAAATATACTTGGTACTTCTGCCACTTGGCTTCTTTGATTATGGCAGACATAAGTAATTGAGCACAGCACTTTTTCTCACTGAGGTCAGATGGGACTTCAGGATCCTTTTCAACACAATTCTAGGCAGCTGCTACTGATGAGAATTGGCGTGTGAGATGTAAGCTGTTTGCTCTCCTGCCTGGTGGGTAGTCATCTGGTCGTCTTCATAGTTCTTGATTCATTCTGTTTGGTACTTTGTACCCTGTATTACAAAGTATCTTCATTTCATTAAAGGCAAAGACCTATATCTGAAAAAGTGAAGACATATTTCTGTAAGTTGCTTGAGAGAAGAATCTGTGTTTTATTTACTTTTGCATCATCCCAATTCTGTCCTGTTGTCGTCTTTAATACCTATTTGTTGGATCAATGAATGAATATATCTTCTCATTCAGGCTCAGAGGACAGTGTTAAAATTGTATTCAGGACCTGTGTCAGGTCTTGCAACTCCCTTCCCAGTGACATGTGAATGAAAGCCAAGCAAAAATTGCAGAATACAAGCTGACAGTACATTTAAGCCCATTTCCTGCCCCAAACCAGAACAAAGCAGGGATAGTTAGGTCTCATGTAAATTTTATAATACAGGAAACCACCTCCCCTGAGCTGAAATTCAGTTCAACCTGGCATCTTTCCCAGTTTAGTTCCAGCAAGCGTGTGGCACTGAGATGTTGGATAGAGCCTGCGTCCTCAAGGAGTGTATGTATTACCAAGGGGGCCATAAGGTGTCCACATGACTAAATTAGCATAATAACCCCGACCTCCTCTACAACCGTTTGCTTCTGTGCTCACTGAGTTCAGCTGCGTGGACTTCCTGCCACACTTGGGGGTATACCCGCCCCAGGGCCTCTGTCCATCATACCCAGCAGCCATGGCTTCACCCCCTTGCTTTTCTCAGGGCTCTTCTCCAATGTCCCTATGTCCCTGCTGACCCCATCATTCTCTTTCCTCCTTTTCTTAACATTATTTTTTGTAGCACTTTTAACCAGTGGACCTGTAGACATTGACTCGTTATTGTCTTTGTTCATCATCTGTCTCCTGCCCTGGGATGTGAGCTGCAGGGGCATTGCCTCTTTGGCACATTGCTGTCTCCCCAGTGCCGGGAGCAGGGTTTATCAACCTCAGCACCATTGGCATTTTGGCCCAGACAATTCTTTGTTGTGAGGGGCTGTCCTGTGCATGGCAGCATGTTAAGCAGCATCCCTGGCCTCTACCCAGTGGTTGCCAGTAACATCCCCTCTCCTCCAAATGAATGCCTCCAGACATTGCTAAATGTCCCCCAGGGAGAAGCAGAATCACTTCTGGTTGAGAACTGCTACCCTAGAACCACATTAGCACCTAGCAAACACAAATGTGTGTGGGGAGAATGAATGAACTCTGTGTTGGGTGATGGTACTCCTACTGTGTGCTGAGCACTGGTTTTCTCCCATTTACTGTTGCATCTGTGTGTGCAGATGGAGCAATTCCCACCTTGTGGGAATTTATATCCATAAAGCATCTAAAACAGTTTGACACACAGTAGGATACTTAATAAATGGCAGCTGTGATAGGCCTTAACCTGACCCCGCTTGCCCTTCCAGCTCTTCATCCCACATCCCCATCTTCAAGCGCCTCCATCTTATAGATAAAGCAACTGAAATGGAGTCAGCTGGAGGAATGTGCCCAATATCACACAGCCAGGAAGTGATGGAGCCGGACTCTAAAGCCCAGGTGTCTGGGCTATGGGACCTGGCTCTTTCTCTTCCCTGGAGACAGGGATGGCCCGGTAACTCAGCATCCTGCACTTTACCCAGCCCAGCGCCTTCCATTCATTCTCCGTAAATACCTGTGGGGGAACGGAATGCACAGCCCAGCAAATAAAAGTCAGACAGGATCAGTGCTGGAGTGGAGTCCATGCAGAGAGCTAGGGACACTTGGGAGGGGGAGAGGGCTTTCCAGTGGAGTAGATAGTGTGTCTCCTGGGCAGAGGCCTACATGAGCCCTCCCAGGTGAGCCCACCGAGTCTCCATGGTGGGAGGACTCTGGAATCTCCAGCCCGTTACCTGCAGTGGGGCGAGGGGGCGGGTAGGGAAGGGGGCTGGGGGCAGCCTCAGCCTCCCCTCCATCTGCCTCGGTGCCCGGTACCCTCCTCCTGTCTGTTGGAGCGCCTTTTTGTTCTCCCCCCTCTGCTTCGTTTTCCAAATCAGAGGCTTTGAGGTCGGCTGGGTCCTTTCCTTTTGCTACTTCCTACGTCTCACAGCCCCTGCCTGACTTCGCAGCAGACACAGTTCCGGCTTCAGAACTGCCCTAGTTGTCTAACCTACATTTCCCATTTCCTGCTGGGCAGGATCTCTCCCCTGCCCTGCTAGGCTGGGTTTGAGGCCGACTCACTCCTCTCTCCCGTTGGCCCCCTCCCAGGCTGGGACCCTCCCACACCAAGTTCAAAGTTGGCTTTTCAAATCTTTGCACTTTGGGGCCAGGGGAGACCCTTTTCCTCGGTACTTTCATCCTTCCCGGCCTTTTCAAAGTGAGTGCCGTAGCTCCACCCAATCCGCTGGGACCAGGATTCTTGGCTGCCCTGCTGAAAGTGATGCTTTATATACACAAAGTGAACCCCAGGGTAGCGTTTGCTTTCTGGGCCTTGGGCAGAGGAAGAAGGGTTCAAGCTAGTGGCTTCTCTGCTTATGGACCCTCAATCTTCTCACATTTTTTCCTGCAGGCATCACCCAGCTGAAACATTTAGGAACAGCCTTTGAGGAAGCTGTTGTCGGTAGGGACGTCTGAGTGCTGATGAATGCCAACAGCTCTGATGGAAAAAACAAACTAATTTAAAAGCCATTTAGGAGTAGCTTTCCTTTACAGTGAATAATTTGATTTTTTCCTCATGCTCTGGTATCCAAACTCACCTGTGATCTTTGACTGTTTTCTCTCTTGGGCCCTGAATGAATGCTTTGTGATGGAGGAAGTAGCTGGCTTTGGGGAAAGGTTATGTCTTTTTGGCCTCCTTTGGTCACATGATGCACAGAGAAAACATTTAGCAAGCAGATTCCTGGACTTAGGAACCTCCCTGAAATGGAAACACTAAGGTGTTAAGTGTTAGGGGTTTCCTTTAAAATAACAGTAGTGGCTGGGCGTGGTGGCTCACGTCTGTAATCACAGCGCTTTGGGAGGCTGAGGTGGGAGGATCACTTGAGCCCAGAAGTTTGAGACCACCCTGGGCAACATGGCAAGACCTTGTCTCTACTAAAAATACAAAAAATTAGCCAGGTGTGGTGACATGTGTCTGTAATCCTGGCTACCCAGAAGGCTGAGGTGGGAGGATCACCTCAGCCTGGGAGATCGAGGCTGCAGTGGGATGAGATTGTGTCACTGCACTCTAGCATGAAGGACCAGAGTGAGACCTGGTCTCAAAAATCATCATCATCATCATCAACATCATCAATAAAAAAAGATAAAATAACAGCAGAAACAACAGCAACAAACCCAAAGCCCTCTTCTCCCCGTGGGCCAGTGGGGCACCTCCAAGGCCCGGTAACCTTCTGCCTCTCACTGGCAGTGGAGCCTTTAGCAGGTGGCTGGAAGTCTCTGGGCTCAGGTTCCTGGTCTGTAGAACAGTGATGTTCATTTCTTAGCTTCTGGAGGCCAGACCTGGGCCAGATGGTTTCTGAGGTTCCTTACCACTTGGTTTCTGTGATCCCTTCCTTTCCACCTCCACTCCCCTCTTCCCAGCTGGACAGTTTTTCCTTATGGACTTCTCTTCCTGCCCTTGGAATCCTATGCCCTTCAGCCGTGTCTCCTATTCAGAACTGCAGAGGCGTCGCTCCTATCACCTCAGGGTCGAGCCCAGGGTTCCTGCCGGGCCTGAGGCTCTGTACCATCCTGCCTGGCCTGGGCTGCTTCTCCAGCCCACTGCCCAGTGTCCCATCTCTTGATCATGGCTGTCCAGGCCCAGGGCCCTTTTTGCTATTCCTTGAATAAGACCAGCGATTCTCAGCTTCAGCCTTTGCCCTTGCAATTCTTTCTACCGGGATACTGTCCCCCAGACAGCCCTGTGACTCTTCCTCACTTCTGTCTGGTGTTTGCTCACCTCCTCAGAGATGCTTTCCTCTCCCTCCCTTACCATCCTGCGCCCCAGCCATCCCCTTCTGTCCTCTTTCCAGCCATATTTTCCTTCACAGGATGTGTGTTACAAACATATTTGGTCTCTTCTTTCACTCAACTTTCTCTGTTTTGCCACCACTGTATCTCTGGTCCCCAGAACTGTTCCCAGCACATAATTGTAGGCCCTGAGTATGTATTTGATGAATGGATGAATGAATGAATTTGCATTTATGCTGGACTCTGAGACTGAGAAACAAATACTGCTGCTGAGGCCCAAAGCAAACAGTTTTCTCCTCCATTCTGAGTTATGTAATAACGATCAGAGCTGCCTTTTACTGAGTGATTACTATATGCCAGCTATGCATGCTGTTTTAGTCAGTCCTACAACCCTTGCACTGAATGTGCAAGGTGCTCTCAGCAGCCTTGTTGTTCGGGTGAGGGGCCCAGTGGTATAAGGGACAGATTCTCCATTTGAGCCCAGGCCCGTCTGGCTCCATAGCCTGACATCTCATCACTGCTGTGTGTTTTTCTGCTCTTCAATGGAGAAAAAGAGAGTCAGTGGCTACTACCTGAGCTGTCTCAAACGTGGAGATGCGCTGCTCAGATCATCTCATGATCTTCCCCCACAGCTGAGGGGAGCGCTGCTGGCACAGCTGTCAGCACTCAGCCCCCTTTGGAAGTTGACCTTGTTTGAGAGAGCTCCTGGACCATAGTCTCAGCCCCTCCCTAGGCAGCTGGTGCCTAGGTACTGATTGATGTAGGGGTATAAAAGTCCCCCCCACACCACTTTACGGTGGCGCTGAAGCATCATCCTAGACTAGAATGGGCTGAGGTCTCTGTTGAAACTGCACCACAGTCTAACTTCTCCCTCTGTCCACTTTTGCTTCTTACCTTTCCCTGCCACTGGGGTCGAGCCCAAGAGCACTTCCAAAAGAGAGAGAGAGACAGAGAATGAGTCCCATGTATACTACTCTTATGCTCATCTCTGTCTTCTTATTTGCTTCTTGGGGACCCCAAATTGCCTCAGGGACATCTCCCCTGGATCCCTGTAGACTTGTCTTAGGTCTTAGAGGGCCCCATGTGCTGGAGATGACCATGTGCTTGGAGGTGACTGTCAGTCTAGCTCCTCATTGTGGTTCTGAGTTGTGATGTTTTCTGCTTAGACGAATAACTCTTTGCTGAGCTACTGTAAACACACACCATGGTCTTTTTTTGGCAAATGCCTGTTGAAGACGGTTGGTTTGGGAATGAGAAAGGCAGAAATGGAATTACCATTGCACACAGCCCACACAGGCAGGAGAAGACCTTATTCTGGGAAGGCAGTGGAATGTGGCCAAATAATGTTTAAAAAGTCTGGTTGCTTCAGTGGCAGTCCCATCCTGGACTTGTTTTAATCCCCTCATAGTTTCCAGAAGGACCACAACACACACATGATGCTCAAGAAGTGTGGGAAGAAGATAAATGAATCAGCAGGTAGGGAAGTAAAAGGGAACCAAACAAAGGGAAAAAGTGGGGAACATAATCTCATCACAGACTTCAGGAGACCAAGCCATGTGTAAATTTCACAAAACCGGTGGAGTGCTCCCTTTGTGCAAAGCCAACGCCAAGGGCTGGAATATTAGATGATTCAGCCGTGGTCCCTGTCCAGAAAACACTAGTGACTCAACCTTGGGCATGTCCCTTAACCACTTTCTTTGGCCTGGCAATATGCAGACATGGTCTCTTAACCTCAAGTCATTTAAACATTGGGGGATGATGGGTTTGCTTCCTCCTGGCATCTTCCCTGCTTATCCCCTTACTTTGCACATCATTTGGCAATGACTGCACCACCGCCACCACAAATTGCTATTAACTATTGAGCACTCACCATATGGCAGGACCTGCACTTAAAGCAATTTATGTACACTATGGTATTTAATCCTTACAGTAACTCTATAAGACAGGCACCATCCTATTGTATAGATGAGGATCGAGGTTCTGGGAGCATAGGTAATTTGTCCAAGTTCTTGTAGCAAGTAAGTAGGGGAGCTAGGGCTGTCCAACAATGTGGCGCATCCTCTTAGTGCCCTTCTACCTGGAGAAGCCCACCTGTTCATCTCTTTGGCTCCTACCTCGTCCCCTCACAGGCCCTCACTCCCCCTGAGCTGTCTGGTTCTGCCTTCCCTGTTTCCCTTTTCACATCCTGTCCTGACCGTTCATGCCCAAACCTACAACTGTGCTGGTTTCTTCTGTCTTTGGGAATAAGAATAAATCTCCTGTCACTTGCGAAAGTGTCCCCTGATGGGTCTTTGGCTGCATGCCCTGCCCTATGGGCAAGCATTGGGGTTCCCCAGGAGGCTGTAAAATAGGAGTCACTGAGATTCTGACTGTATCTGATGTGGGAGCTACTCCTGCTCCTGTAGCACAGAGTAGCAGATAGTGCCAGAAAGAATTTTAAAAGCCTGATTTTTGGTCCCAGCAGCAGGCAGTGTGGGGTAGTGGTTATGCACCAGAGCCATCAAAGCTGACATCCTGGACTTACTATGTACCTGCTGAATGACCTTGGACAATTTACTGAACATCTCTGAGCCTCCCTTTGCCCTTCTATGTAATTGGGATAATAGTGAACTCCCATAGGGTTGCTGGAAAGTAGGTGAGACATTGCATTTAAAGCACTCATTGCTCCACCTGGTGCAGAGCAATGGCTCCATAAATGGTCATGGTTGTTGGCATTGCTCTTGGTGTTAGTAGGCCAGCTGATATGGTTTGGCTGTGTCATCACCCAAATTCTCATCTTGAATTGTAGCTCCCATAATCCCCACATGTTGTGGGAGGTAATTGAATCATGGGTGGATTTTTCTCATGCTCTTCTCGTGATAGTGTGTAAGTCTTGTGAGATCTGATGGTTTTATAAAGGGCAATTCCCCTGCACATGCTGTCTTGCCTGCCGCCATGTAAGATGTGCCTTTGCTCCTCCTTCATCTTCCACCGTGATTGTGAGGCCTCCCCAACCACGTGAAACTCTGAATCCATTAAACCTCTTTGTTTTTATAAATTACCCAGTCTTGGGTATTTCTTCATAGAAATATGAAAATAGACCAATCCACCAGCTATAAGTTGAATATCCCCCACATCCTGTCCTCTCTCACTCCTTTTCTTCCTTCCTCAGTATTAATCATTACCCACTACCAGCAAAGCAGCAAAACCTAGTGCTGGGACACTTGAAAACAGAGAGATGACAAAGGCTGACTCAGCCTTGAGGAGCTTACAGAGCCTTCCAGAACAAGCGTCAGTTGGACAAGCTGCCAGGAAGGCTTGGCTTTGAGTCTCGGCTCCAGTCCTTGCTCCATGACTCTGGAACAGGTTGATTTCTCTGGGCTCAACTTCCTTAACTGAACAATGGGCATGCATTCACCTTAACACCTTGCAGTGTTGTGTCTGGCTGCAGTTCAGGAGGGAAGCAGACCTGCAGCCATCTATACACCTCACAGAAGAACAGGTTCTCAGGCCCCTTGCAGCCCTGGCATTGCATCATGCTGTGATTCATCTGTGACCCTTAAAAGACCTGCCCTTAACTCCCAGGGTGCGGTACAGCAGTGCAGGTTCTTAGCACCAGCAAAAGTGTTCTCAACTGAGCGCTGGTAAATAGGCCCAGTATTTATGAATGGGTGTCACTGGCCTGCTGCTTTGTGTTTTATCACCAAAGATTATGGAAGATTGGGAGCTCTTATTTCAGAGCCTGCTTTATGGTTTTCATTACTCTCCTGAATCTCTGCATAATTTGCTGGGATTAGGGATGGAGTGCCTTTGTTTCTTTGTTTGCATTCTTTCCCTTCTGTGTAAACTAGTGAAAATCAATAAAACACCAGCAGATGAAAGCCCTGCTCATGCCAGAACTTGGCTGCATGTCCCAACATGACTGAGCTGGCCCCTTCTTGGTCAGGAAACAGGCTGGGTGAACCTGAACCTAGATTTTTGTCCCTGTGTGGTCTCAAGGAGGACCACACCTTGTATTTACAGATGGGAAAACTGACACCCAGAATTAGGAAATGACCTGTCTAAGGCTGACTTACCTAGCATCTACTGAACCCCATGCCCTGAGTCATCAGACAAATGATTTTGGGGTGCCTCCTGAGTGTAATTAGCAAAAATCAGGGAGTGGCTTTGTTTCTTTGTCTGCATTTTTCTTTTAAACCCTGAGCTGAGTTGCCATTCTGTCACAAGTCTCCAAAACAGGGTACATGCATGAATGTGCACGAAGGGGCAAGAAGAATGTTCTAGGACATTTCTTTTTTATCTCATCCTTTTAGTATTTATATACTTTATGTTTATTTTATAATGAGCTATATAATATAGTAGTACAGTAGTTATACAATGTTATATATGCTATGTATATGTCTCTAATATATATTCAGTTATAGGTTTGATATAATCTATAATTAACAATATAGTCACATATCAGGAAGGTATACATAAGAATGATAGGGAAATGTGATAAAACTGTTTGGAGACCACTGGTTTAATGAATGCATGGCTGTTCCTGACCATTCTGTCTACTATACCCACCCCCCACCATGACTCTCTTTCCTCTATTCTGCCTTTGTCTTCGTCATTCTCCCTGATATTATATTCCATTTTTGTTTATGGTCGGTTTCCTCTACTAGAAAGGTAGCTCTGCATAGGTGGAGACTTGGGTTTGCCCACTACTGTCTCCCCAGCACCTAGAAGTGCAGGCTGGGCACTCAGGGGGCATGTACTAAGTATTTGTTGAAACAAATGAATGGGTGTGGAGCCTCTGCAGACAGGTGAGCACACATGCCCCACAAGAGTGGGCTGTGTACAGGATTAGGGCAAGTGCAGAGTGATCTGGGGATGCCAAGTGGGCATCTGATCCAGCCTCAGGCATGTAAAGGGGCTTCCTTATGAAGGGTGCCTGTGCTGGCACCCAAAGGGTGAGAAAGGAGTTGGCCAAGAAAGAGGAGAGCTCCAGGTGGGAACAGCAAGGGCAAATGGCAAGAGGCTAGAGAGGGCAGAGTCTTCCTCGGGGCTGGGCAGTGTCAGGGAATTAACGGCAACCGATGAGGCTAGAAAGGAGCTTAGATCTGTTCATCAGACACTTCCAAGTCTTTAGGAGTTGGGGTTGTATCCTAAGGGCAGGAGAACCATTCCGACTGCAGCGCGGTGTGGTGCGTGGAACAGGGACTAAGAGGCCGGATATCTGGATTTGCATCCTGGCTCTGTCATTTGCCAGCTATGTGACTTTCCAGTTATTTAACCTCTCCTGTCTCGGCTCCCTCATCTGTAAAATGGGGATGATGATAGGATCAGCCTCCGCAGGGTATTGGGAGGATTAAATGAGCTAATTTATGTAAATCGGAGCAATAGATCGCTCTTGGCATGTAATAACTACTCTATGTGCAATTTATTATAATTCATTCAGCAAATGTTTATTGAGCCCCCTGTGGTCTCCAGGCTGGAGATACAGTTGTGACCAAATCATACCTAAACCACTCCGGCAGGGAGCTTGCATTCTAATTGGGGCAGAAAAAAAAAATAAATGAAGAAATAAATTAACGAGAACAAATCAGCCAGCAATAAGACCAAGAAGGGAATGAGAGTGGGGATGTATAAATGTGTTGGGACTCCCTCAGGTTGGGCATTCCATAAGGGCCCCCGGAGAAGGTGACATACTTGGAATGAGTTTGGGTGCCTTCAAGGGCCTGCAAGATTGAGTGTGTTTGCCATATGGTGGTCCCAGGGGAGGGAGGGTTTAGGAGAGATGGGCCATGACCTGGCCACACAGGGCTTGTCTGTCAAGGGAAGGGTTATGGGAGGAAAGCCACTAGAGGTTTCTATGTGTGATGGGATTTGACCCCCTTTTAAAAGATCCTCGTAGCTGCTTCCTGGACTCATTGCAGGGTGGGAGGGTCCTTAATATGAAGAAAAAAAATGGGCTTGCCGGTGCCCCTGCTGTGTCCCTTGCCCTCCTCAGTGGCACCTTCACCCTTCATTGCTTCCAGTTCCCTTATGTTCTGCCTGACCCCACGTCAAGGCCTGAAGCTCGTTCCAGCTAAGAGCCAAATGACTGCAGCCGCTTACTTTGCAGCTCTTCGTTTTGGAGCAAGATCGGCCAGCCAGTGAGTGCCACATTTAGGGTGCACAGCCTTCCTATAGGCCTTCCCCATTGCCCTGCATGTCTGACTGGCCAGAGACCATTGGGTGCCTTCCACCCACAGCCGTGACTTTAGCCTTCGCCTCTGTTGTCTGTGTGTGTGCCGTGTTTTGAGAGGCAGCCTCATGCAGAGATGAAGCCATAAGGTCCCAGAGTCAGGCTGCCTGGGGTGGAATCCTGCTTCCACTCCTTGCCAGCCAGGTGACCTTGGGTAAATTCCTTAACCTCTCTAGATTCTGGTTTTCTCTTCTGTAAAATGAGGATAATCATAGCGATTAGCTTACAGAGTTCTAAGTGAGTTAACATTTATAAAACCTTTGAATAGGGCCCAACACATAGTAAGTAATCAATACGTGTTCACAGTTATTAGCAGTGCTGCTTTCCTGCCTATTCAAGGGGACAGGAGCCTGTTCCCTGCCTTACCTTTCAGAGACAGTTGCAGGATTAATGAGATAATGATTGTGACTGTTTGGAGCTTTGCAGAACAAAGGCACTGCATAAATACACATGATTAGTATTGTCATCTTTATGCTTTGCCTGGGTGGACCTATTGTGGTTGGCTGATTTATGGAAATAGTGTGTCCCCAGGTGAATGGAATTAGTGATAAGCAAATTTCAGACAGTTCAGAGAATCACAGGTTCTTCCATCTGCTCAGGGTCTTTCATTCTGAAAGCTTCCAGGGGGCTGCGTAAGATAGAACAGCCAGAGAGAACCCATCCAAACATGGCTCCAAATGTCCAGGTGTGCAAGCATCCACCTATCCATCCACCCAGTAATGAGCGTCAGGCCCAGGTGTGCTGAGCATGCTGGGCTACAGACCCACACACCTGTGGTCTCTACGTGAGTGAGGAAAAAAGCGTACTCCTTGCAAAAATGGTAGTAGCTGAGAACTCACATGTCTGGGACATTTGCTGAGCACCAAGTCATGTTACAAAGATTTCCTATGTGTTGATGTGTGTGATTCTCAACATTCAGGGAGGTAGAAACAGATTTTACAAATAAGGCAGCAGAAAAGACCTGCTTAGGGCCATGTAGCTAGGAGGGGCGTGGCTGGGGCTCCAAGTCAAGCAGCCTGGCTCCACAGTCAATAATGTCCTTAACCAGCATGTGACCATTTCTTTTTTTTTTATTTTGAGACAGAGTCTGTCGCCAGGCTGGAGTGCAGTGGTGCGATCTCAGCTCACGGCAAACTCCACCTCCTGGGTTCAAGCGATTCTTCTGCCTCAGCCTCCCGAGTAGCTGGGACTACAGGTATCCGCCACCAGACCCAGCTAACCTTTGTATTTTTAGTAGAGATGGGGTTTCACCATGTTGGCCAGGATGGTCTCGATCTCTTGACCTCGTTATCTGCCTGCCTTGGCCTCCCAAAGTGCTGGGATTACAGGTGTGAGCCACCGTGCCCGGCTGATGCATGTGACCATTTCTAACAAGGAACAAAAAGCCTCCCCAAATATCAGCAGAAGGAAAAACATGTTAGCTGAGAGAGCCAGTGGCACTGTCCTAGAATGGAGACCCTGGTTGGGTTTCTTTGTTCCCTAAGTGCATCTTGACAGGTGTCTTAGGTTGAGTTTCCTTGTAAAGAGACTCTAAGAGGTGCCCGAAGGAAATTTATTGGAGATTACCCCTGGGGTTAACTCAGGGATGCAGAACTGGGCAGAGAGAGAAGTTGAGCTGAGATATACTCACAACATAGGCCTCAGCCCATCCGCTGGGAATAGCTCTCCAGAGTTGTCCTCAGTCCAGACAAGGGGGCCACATCTTTGTACCTCCACACCAACTAGTGATTGGATACAGCTGTCCCAGGAGCGGGTGTGACATTGAGAGAGACCTTCTTTAGGCTGAACAGTTCTTGGGAAGAGACGCAGCTGGAGGGCCTTGAACTGCAGGCAGGGCTTCCAAGGAAGCCCTGCAGCTTCCACTGCAGGAGGCATTGCTGACAGCAATTTTTACAAAATCACTCTGGAATCAGGGGTTTTAACCGGAAACCAAGGCAATAGTTTGGACTTTCTGGCATTCTCAGCCCCTCCACACTATGTCATGTAGCTTTTTCTTCTGTGTATCCATCCAGTGCTTGCACTTCTGCCCATCCTTATACTAGGACTTAGTTTAGCACTTCTACCTGGACTGGATTTAGACTCTGATGCCCATGCACTGAGCAACGAGAATAAGCCTGATCTATCTTCTTTCCTTGGAGGCAGTCATTCATTCATTCTTTGTATTATCTCCTCATCCCACAATTATGTATTGAGTAAGTGACAGGTGCTGGGGATACAGCAGTGAGAAGATGGACATGGACAGGCTCTGTCCTCATGGAGTTTGCCTTCTTGTGGGCTGGGCAGACAGTAGACAAGTCACCACATGGAATACTTTCCAGCAGTGACGAGTGCTGGGATGAAAATAAAGCAAGGTGTTGGGATCTGCTCTAAGCAGGCAGTGCAAAGGTGTGTAAGTCAACACACGCAAGGGATTTGAGTGACAAACTGTTGACCTACACACCTTTGCATTGCCTGCTTACAACAGTGTCTGGTGTAGTCTCCCATTACATGACAAATATTACTTATTTGATTGTAATTGATGTCAGGCTGACTTAACTGGCATCATCAGGATTGGGGGGTGGGGGTGGGTGGCCTGTCCTTCCTTCCTGCCAGCTGGGGCGAGGTTCCCAGAAGCCTTCCCGAGGTGTGATGCTTGCTGACTCAGCAGTGCTCTTCCTGGCAGAGTTGAGATGTTCCTTGGAAAAGCTCACACCTAGGTCCTTGCCCAGGCCCCCGAGAGCTGCCAATCATAGCAACTCTGCCAGCATGATGGCCAATGGGGCCCAGCAGCCACGTGCACCCTCCCCAAGCCCTGACTCAAGTTGGGCAATCTTAAGAGAAGGGGCATTCTCTGGCATTTCTTGCTCCTCGAAGGCCTGGAAGGCTTTGTGAGAACAGCCCTGCCCCCACCCTCCTGCCATCCTCACTGACATGCCCAGTATGGCCTGAGCTAGGACCACAGCAGGCCTGGGAAAGGGGACCCTGGAACTTTGAGGATTTGGTGGAGTTTCACAAGGGGTTTGAGTGAGAAGTCTGAGTTCTGGTCTAGCTCCTGCTGTGTGATCTTGACCCAGTTTTCTCTGGGTTTTAGTTCCTCATCTGTAAAAATGAGGCCTTATTAGACTTACCTTATTTCTATATCTCACGGCTTTTCTCTCCTGCCTCAGGGCCTTTGCACTGGCTCTTCCCTCTGTTGGAATACTCTTCTCCACCTCTGTACCTTTTATCTAGTAGACTCCATTCCTCCTTCAGCCCTCAATCAATCATCCTACCCGCATATCGGGGCAAGTTCATAGTCATCCACTCTGACAGGACTATAGAAGACCACATTGCCCTCCCTCATCATGAATCAGTTGTCAGTAGATATTTTCTCATGGGATTATTGACCAGTAACCATCCTTACATGCCCCCAGTGAGGGCAGGCATCTTGCTATCTTATCTGTAGCTACATTCCCAGTGCATCACACAGAGTTTGGCGTATAGTAGATGCTTGATAAATTTTTGTTACAGAATGGGAGTGACTCTTCAAATGAGATTATGTACATAAAGGCCCTTTATAAATGTAAAGCAGTAAATAGAAGGGGCATGTTTTATTACCAGTGGGATAATGACATTGGCCTGAAGGAAGCATCTCAGGCTCTGCAGGGATTTGGGTGACTTTTCTAGAGCTAAAAGAGCACCTGTCCCCCATTCTGTCCTGAGTCAGCCTGTGCCTAGTGAGCCTAAGCCTTGACTGATCATTCCCTTGGCCTTTGTTAGACCAGGGTGGGTGTCCCTGAGCGGCTGGCTGCTGGGTTTTGCTCAGCCTTTCTCTGCTACATCCTTTTCCTGCAGCTGCCAGACACAGCTTTCTAATTATGTCATGTCACGGTGATGTCCTTGATATGTCACAGCAGCCTGGGCTTCCCTGGGTGGGAGGCCGAGAAGTCAAAGGAAATGGAAAGAGAGAGAGAGAGAGAGCGCACGTGTGCTTGCAAGAAGATGGTGTGGATGAGACAGTCAGTTCTTTTTTTTTTTTTTTTTGAGACAGACTTTTACTCTTGTCGCCAAGGCTGGAGTGCAGTGGTGCAATCTCGGCTCACTGCAACCTCCACCTCCTGGGTTCAAGCAAGTCTCCTGCCCCAGCCTCCTGAGTATATGGGATTACAGGCATCTGCAACCAAGCCCAGCTATTTTTTGTATTATTGTATTTTTTGTATTGTATTGTTCAAGATGGGGGTTTCAACATCTTGGTCAGGCTGATCTTGAACTCCCGACCTCAGGTAATCCAACCTGCCTCAGCCTCCCAAAATGCTGGGATTATAGGCGTAAGCCACTATGCCCAGCCAGTCAGCGCATTCTAAACCCACTTTAAACATTCCCACCCCCTTGAGCCTGTTCCTGTAGATAAGTCTCTTCTATCCCTCTTGGTAGTAGGCAGTCTTTCCTGGATCATGCTATGCCTAAATCAGTGAATTTTTGTTAAGGGACTACTATGTGTCAAGTGCTGGGCTAGGTGCTGAGGGCTCAGCAATGACAATCCAGGCAGAGTCTTTGCCAGCTTATAGATGAGTGTTCAGTGGGGAAGACAGATGTTAAATCACCAGATGTAATATTGATATGGTAACAAATGTTCCAGGTACCGCAAAGAAGTGGGGCAGAGTAGGTGTCTCACTTTTGAGTTTATTCATTCATTTGTTGAACGGTATCTTAAAAGTCATTGCCCTGTGCCATGCAGCATGCTAGGTTAAGTACATCTCATCCCTGAGACCTTCCTAGACCACCAGGCCATAGCAGTGACTCTTTCTTCAGAACAGCCAAGGACACCTGCCCCTGCCATCTGGGACTTGGTAGTTTTTGACTTGCGGAATTAATTCAAATTTAGCACCAATGTAAACCCACGTCTCATACAGGAGCCTTGCTGACTTTTTCATGGGTTTGGTCCTTATTCCACCAAATAATTTTAGGATTCTCTCTCCCTTGTCTTCCTCCTCCTCCTTCTCCCCCTTCTCTCCTTTTCTTCCTCTCTTCCTTGCCTTTTCTCCTCCTCCTCTTCTTCTTTTTTTTTTTGAGACAGAGTCTCGCTCTATTGCCCAGGCTGGAGTGTACCGGTGTGATCTTGGCTCACTGCAAACTCCGCCTCTCAGGTTCAAGTGATTCTCCTGTCTCAGGTTCCCTAGTAGCTGGGATTACAGGCATGTGCCACCATACCTGCCAATTTTGTATTTTTAGTAGAGATGAGGTTTCACCATGTCGCCAAGGCTGGTCTCAAACTCCTGATCTCAGGCGATCTCCCCACTTCGACCTCCCAAAGGGCTGGGATTACAGGTGCGAGCCACTGCACCTGACCCTTCTTTATTTATCCCTTGTCTGCCTTCTCTTTTCTTCTCCTTCTCCTTTTCTTTCTCCTCCTCTTCCTATTCTTCCTTCTACTCTTTATTATCTGCCTCCCCCTCCTTTTCCTCTCATCTCTTCTCCCCCTTTCTTCTCTTTCTAGCATTTTCTCCTCTTCCCCCTCCTTTTCCTCTCCTTCTCATCCTCTTCTCCCCCTTCCTCCTCTTCATCTTTTTTCCCTCTCCCTTTCCCTCCTTGTCCTACCCTTTCTTCTTCTCTCCTTCTCTCCCCCTGTCCCCTCCTCCCCTCCTGCTGGAAACCTGGGCCAGCCATGCTGGACCCCTTGAAGGCCCACGCAGGGGCCTGGCAAGTGCCATCTGCACAGCACCAGCAGGTCTCTGTCGGGTGTTCCTTTCTTCCCTGCCCTTTGTATTCTGAATTGATCCAGGGCTCTGCTAATAGA
The DNA here is from genome assembly GCF_001604975.1 of Cebus imitator. Classification (NCBI taxonomy): domain Eukaryota; kingdom Metazoa; phylum Chordata; class Mammalia; order Primates; family Cebidae; genus Cebus; species Cebus imitator. The sequence goes on from NW_016107323.1 coordinate 4,398,888, forward strand.
TGTAAAGGGTTTGCACGATGTCTGGCACATAGGAAATGCTCAAAGACAAATAATGAACATGGTCAAGTTGGTAATGATGGTAACTGTTATCAGGAGCCAGGTTTTTCTCTTCAACTCTTCCATGGATACATTAATTTAACAAAGCTCAAGTGGGTTTGCTCAGATTTTGCGTTCTCTGTTCCTTGGAGGAAAAGCATCAAGTTTACATTTTTCCTCTTGGAGTGAACCAGCATTAAAAATCAGAGTTCAATTTTTAATTTCCTTTTTCAAGGAAACAGATATGAGCTGCAGGTGGGTGTTAACCTGTGTAATTGGGACTGCACCTCTCTACTTCAAAGATCACAAGCTTATTTTGAATATTTGAGGTTGGAAAATGAAGCCAGAGGCTATGGGATTCACCTTAAGAAATTTGCAACAATGTTTGAGAAATTTTAAAAAATTAAACAAAAACTCTTTAAAGAAGCAAGGTGAGTCAGGCTGTAACCACCTACTTTCTCTAGTGTCTTCCCCATAATAAACATTTTTAATGCTTATGTACTAGGCATATAGCATGTTTTATCTCATTTAAGCTCACAACAACCCTGTCATCTTAGTTTACAGGTTGGAAAACTGAGGTATAAGCAGGAATACTCTCCACGGATTATAAATGATAGAGCTTATAAATGATAGAGCCAGACAGTCCGACACTTGAGCCCACACACTTCCCCACAGTGACATTCTGCTCCTTAACAAGAACCTGTTTAAATCACAACTCAAATTTAGGCATGGCAACTCAAATTTCTGGATTAGACCTCCTCCAACACTCCTGTTAAAGTGACTGTTTTAGTTATTAATGTATGTGAAACAAATCACCCCAAACATAGTATCTTAAAATAACAACCTTCTTATCCCACAAATTCTGTGTTGACTGAGCTCAGCTGGGTGGTTCTTCTGCTCCAACAGTGTCAGCTAGGGCTGCAGCCTGCTGAGGGGCTCTACTGGACTGGGACATCTAGGATGAATCACTGATGTGTCTAGTGCCTTGGTGGGAGATGGTTGCAAGTGTGAGGTCAAGTGGGATGCTGGGGCATGTGTGTGTGTGTGTGTGTGTGTGTGTGTGTGTGTGTGTGTGTAGGTGTATTTGCCTGTCCATTCTCCTTCCCTGATAGAGAGCTACTTCCTCTTCCCAAAGCCTGTCTGTGATGTCTTTGCATGTAAGTTCTCTCTTGCATGGTCTTTCAGCATGATAATTGGACTTCTTACATGGTATTCAGGGCTTCCAACAGCTCAAAAGCAGAAGCTGCCATGCCTGATTCTCTGGCCAAAGTTCTGTCTAGATTTCAATGTGGGAGGAGACTAAACAAGGGCATGGCACTGAGAGGGGTGGTCCATTTGGGATCGTCTTTGGAGATCAGCTACCACAGTGAGACTTCTTCTACGCAGCCCATGGGCAATGAACCTATGTGAGTTTTTTAAAAAGTACCTATTGTGCAGTTTATCTATAGCATATCTTATTGTGTTTGATGCTCCCACCAATCCTAGGAGGCAGCTATTATTATCTTCCTTTCATGGATGAGAGAATAGCCTTAGAAGTTTAATAACTTGCCCAAGGCTACCTAGCCTGTGAGTTGGGGAGCCTGGATTCTGACAGGTTAGCCTGATTCCAAAGCCTATGCTGTTTCCTCTATGACATCCTCTCCTCAGGGAAGGTGGTACACATTTGTGTCTGCTTGCCACTTTCAATCAAATCTTATTAAACAAGCCAATAAGTACTCACTGAATTATCAAGATGTACCAGGTTCTAGGAAGAGGTAGGAGGCAGTGTCAGTCCTGGCTTCTGCCCTCAGAGAACTTGATTGCAAGGACAAGACAGGTAAACAGGAAAAGAGAAAACCAACAATACTGGTTAGTGCTGACACAGTGTTACTGAGGGTGGAGGGAGAGACCGCAGACTGATGACCTTACAGGCTGTTCTTCAGAGAAAGTGGGATTTAAAAAATCAAACCTTCCTGATGAAAAAGCCATGTCTTTCTAGTTCTTCATTTGACTCAGGAACTCTCTCATCTATTACTCTGTGACACTGGGTAAGCTGACTTAGCCTCTTGAAGCCTGTTTCCCCCTCTGTCAAATGGGCCAACAAGGGTAATCTCCAAGGACAACCAGAAGAATCGTGCATGATGTGTGCACGTTGCCTAGGGAAACCTGTTTGGGAGATGACTGGTGGGCCTTGAGGAGGTATCCATGTGGAAGCTCTTTGCAGGAGGGTTTGATGGAGCAGTTGGTTAAGGACCCTGGCTTTGGAGTTAGGTGGTCATGGGTGGGAGTCCAGGCACTGCTGGCTGTGCAATGTTAAGGAAGTTCATTCACCTCTCTGTGCCCATCAGTTACCAGGGGCTCTTTGTCTCCTGGTTGCTGTGCAGTGCAGGAGGTGAAGGGAGGCTTTGGATTCCTATAGATTTTCATTTCCCTGGCTTTCCCTGGCACACCCCACCCCCACCCCAAAGTGCCTCTGCCTGATATATGAAGCGAGATCCAGAGATCACTTTCCTGCCCACCTCAGCCTTCCTACTAGAAAGCACAGAGCGATACTTCCTGTGACCTCATTAGAAAACTAGAAAAGATTTATTTTTAAGACAGGAGGTGATGATTGCAGTTTGCAGAGCAGAGTTCCCATCCCTGCCTAATCACCCTCAAGGCCCCTCAAGGATGCATTTCCTGAGTTACCTACATATAAATCGCTGGCTTCTTCAGCGCGGCTACAGAAGCACCAACAGAGGTCCTGCATCAGGCACTGAGCTCTGGAACTCACGGCAGCTGCCCAGTGGCACTGACCACAGCCAGGCAGTGTGTGATGGCCTCCATGGGGGTGATGTCATTCAGTCCTCACCACAGTCCACCCCACTTTACAGAAGCGCTCCTGTCATGGTGCCTGTGTTGCAATAGGCTCTCAGTAAATGTTTGTAGAACGAATGATAAAAACAGGGCGCAGAGAGGTGAATGAACTTCCTTAACATTGCACAGCCAGGAGTGCCTGGACTCCCACCCATGACCACCTAACTCCAAAGCCAGGGTCCTTAACCAACTGCTCCATCAAACCCTCCTGCAAAGAGTTTCCACATGGATACCTCCTCAAGGCCCACCAGTCATCTCCCAAACAGGTTTCCCTAGGCAACGTGCACGCATCATGCATGATTCTTCCGGTTGTCCTTGGAGATTGCCCTTGTTGGCCCATTTGACAGAGGGGGAAACAGGCTTTAAGAGGATAAGTCAGCTTACCCAGTGTCACAGAGTAATAGATGAGAGAGTTCGAGTCAAATGAAGAACTAGAAAGACATGGCTTTTTCATCAGGAAAGTTTGATTTCCTTTAGCAAACCTTCCTAGTAAAAGGTATTTTCATGAGTACTTCCTCCTGGCACCAAAATCTCCGTCCATTCTGATCTTGGCCTCGCTGGTAACAGCGGGAATGGCACCACTGCTATAGATCACATGAGGCTCAAATGAGAAAATGAATGCAGATGGGCTTTTGTGAACGTTAAAGTGCTATTCAAATGTGGGCTGTTTTTATAGCCTGACTCTTTGGAGCATGGGCTTTGAGGCCAAATGACAAGGGTTCATGTCCCAGCCCTAACAGTTACTAGCTGTGTTACTTAACCTCTTTGTGCCTCAGTTTATTCCTCTGCAAGTTAATAATATTTTCCTCATAGGGTTGTTGTGCTATTTAAATAAGTTGATGCCGTAAAGCATTTAGAACAATGCCTAGCACAGGGCAAGCGGTCAGTGGATGATAGCTGTTGTCTTCCTCCTCCTCATCATTATCATCATCATCATCATCATCAAAAATATGATTCCCTCCTCAAGTAGAAGCAGGCCAGGGGCTTCCCTCTGGTGGCTGTGACTCCCAGCAGGCCAGCTGTAGCCCTGCAGTAGTCACACTGGACAGAGGCCTTGGGTTTCCCTGAGGTCCTTGTTCTCACCTGTTCTTCTCCCTCTCTTCTGGTCTCTCCATGGAGCCCTGAGCACGGCCAGCTGCATACCTGGCCTAGTCCTGTCTCTGACCAAGGCAGCTGGTCAGCTGCCCACCCTCACCAGCTGGTGGCATCAGGAAGTGCTCCTTTTATCCTCACCTGATTGAAGCCCAAACACCCACCTGCATGGGTACTGAGCTTCATTCTCTGCCCCACTGCTACTGGGTCGACCTGTTTCATTCACCAGTGTTTCTACCTTGGTTTCCTGGTTTGGTATTTAGGCCCTCTGCTAACATTGTCTAGGGGTCTAGGCGAGGTATTTTCATTAGTACTTCCTCCCAGCACCAGAATCTCTGTCCATGCTGATCTTGGCCTCCTTGGTAACAGTGAGTGCAGCCTCACTGCTTTAAGAACACTTGAGGCTCAGATGAGGAAATGAATACAGATGAACTGCCTATGGCCCTGACACACAACTTATTCCCTCTAAGAGTCCCTGCCCGCCCCCCAGCACTCCCCTGTGCTGTGTGCGCCCCCTAGCCAGTAGCTTCACGCTAGTTTTGTTAAACATGTTTACTGAGCACCTACTCTGTGCAGGGTTAGAGGTGCACCGTCTGTTCCAACCGTGTCCAAGCATTTTCCCAATCACATGCACCCTCTGCTTAGGACAGTGCTTCCACCCACCCAGTCAGAGGATCTTTCTGTGATTTCCATGGCCTTCCAAGTCGGCCACGCTGCTCAGGTGCTGTAAGAGTGCTGCCCACTAGACTAGACTAGAGTAGACTAGACTAGAGGGGGGCCTGCTCTAGTCTCTGTCCTCCATCTAGTCCTGTCCATTCTCCCACAGTCTGTCCCTCAAGTTCCCATTTTTGCACAGGAGAGAGCCAAGGCACAGAGAAAATGAGTAATTGGCAGAAGGCAACACAGGAACCCTGCATGGGGCGAATCAGCATGGTGTGGTGTGCACAGGAGGCTGGCCTGGAAGGATGCTGGATGGGACCCAGGACCTGGAGCTCTTTCTGGCCTTGCCCATAGCAGGGAGGGAGGCCTGAAGGTACAGACCTGGCTGAGGCAAGTACATGTTTCCTGTTAGTCTGGACTTCAGCAGGACCGCTCCCTGGCCCCCTCCTGCCCTAAGCCTGGGAAGTCCTTTGGCCAAGTGCAGGACCGAGAGGAAATAGAGAACGTGCCTTGCCCAGCTCTCGTAGCTTAGACCCTTTAGAACCCAACCTAGCCTTCCTCTGCCTCTCCACATTGTCCTCTGTACGTTAATAATGGTGACTGTACTGTAAGTGAAGGCATACAAAGCCTCGAGAACAATGCCTGCCACTCACAGCTTCTGCCCCTACCTTCTTCCCTGCCTGCACTGGGCTTTCCCTACCCATTTCTGTAGAGTTAGGCCTGAGTTCAAGATCTGCTAGCCTTGAAAGCTCTGGCAGGTGGTTTCATCCTGCCAAGCCTCAGTTTTCTCAGCTGTACAATGGAAACACTTGTTGGAGTTGTGAAGACTGAGTGAGGCGATGCATTAGAAAGACCCATTCATCCAGCAGCCTGTGCTCATCTCTGGATTTGCAGCAAAAGACAAGATAAACCCGATCCCTGCCCTCAGGGAAGGTGGGTCCGAAATAAACAGTGATAAAAATGATTTTTTTTCTCATGGTGAATTTTAATTTTACTTGCTTTGAAACTTATGCCCTTTTCAACAATTAAAAATGCAGAGAATATAAAACCATCCACCAGAATTAACAGAGGTTGATAATTTCTCCTATTTGCATGATTCTCTCACATGAAAGAAGTAAAACATTTTAGCTGCGGCCAAAACCCCTCTTGGTAGCCACTCACCCTGGACATTCCTCCTTCCCTCCAGGCAGCCTTGATCTTGAATTTGGGTCATAGTCTTTCACTCTGTCTTTAGATTGTGCTGTCTCTGTTTGTTCATAAATCATAGATGATTTTTTGTGTGTTTCATTTACCTATAAAACAGCAAACTGTGGGTGATAATTCTGCAACTCAATTTTTTCACCTGATGTTGTTTTTCAAATCCATCCATGTGAAAACATTGAGTTGGCTCATTCATTTTGATCACTATGTGCTCCTGTGTCAACCCCCAACCTTTGCTCTCACAGGCAAGGTGTGGGGATCTGTCTTCTGTGTCTCCCCTTGGGGCCCCAGTGCGAGGTATTCCTAGAAGTAGAATTGCTGAATCACAGGGTGTGAACGTTCACAGCTTGACTGGCTAGTGTCGGCCTGTTTTCCAAAGTGTTTGCAATGATTTGTATTAGCAACATCTGAGAGTTCTTGTTTCTCCACATTCCCACCAATGCTTGGCATTATTAGACTTTTTCGTTTTTGCCAGTCAGATTGGGTGTGGAATGGAGCTCAGACCTGTATTTGTCTACGTATCTCTGATCATGAGGATGTTGAACATTACACTATGTTTTCTGAATAGTTGGGTCTCCTATCCAATAAAAGACCAGTTCAAATCCTTTACCTGTTATTTTTTCTATTGGATTGCTTGTCTGTGTGTGTGTGTGTGTGCGTGTTCGTGTGTGTTCCTGATACAGTTTTGGACTGATTCTTTACCTGTTAAATAAGTTGCAAATGTCTTTTCTGGGGTATCGCCTCTCAAGGGGGAATTTTTCTTAGGCTTTTTGTTGTACAGAGGTTAACATTTTGTTATGGTTGTATTGATCTTTTCTTTTATGATGATGATTTTCTTGTCTTGATTAACACCCGAGAATGTAAAGATACTCTCCTCTTTTCTCCTAACAATGTTGAAGTTTGTGTTTCAGTTTCGTGTTTGGGTCATTCATCCATCTGGAATTTGTGTGTGTGTGTGTAGTGTGAGATGGGGGTCTAATCTAATTTTTTTCTTCCCTAAGGAAAGTCACTGGTCCCAATACCTTGGTTTGAATAGCCCGTCGTTTCCATAGTGTCTTATAATGACAACTTCGTTCTGTGCTTTGTTGACATATGGTATTTATGTGGGTCTTTTCTAGGCCTGTTTTCTTCTCTTTGTCCAGATAGGAATAATTCCTTAATCATAATTGTGGGAAATGCTATAAAAAGAAAGCCCAGGCTGCTATGAGAGGGTACAGCAGGGGGGTTGGGAGGCCCTTCATTCCTTTGCTCTGTTTCATTGCTTTCTTAGCTTTTGCGTGAATTAGAGAGCTTCCCATTACACAGCCTGGCCACCTTGCACAGCTCTGGCATTGGGTTGGGGCTGTGGTGGGCTCCCACTGGGAAAAGAAAGCCTGATGCATAGAGCAGGAACAGACGCCACACCGCTCTGGGAGGCAGCGTGCACGTGAGGCCCACGTTGCTTCCTGAAGCTGGTGTTTATGCATGCCTGTCCTCACTGCGATAGAGTCATTTTTCAGAGCAATTTAACCATGGCCATGGGCCTGTCCCCACAGAGATTAGATAACACAGACACACAACAGTGCAGGTTGGTTCCCAGAGAAAGATTTAAAGTCTCCAAGCTCATTGGCAGGGCAGGCGTCTTCCAGCTGAAAGAGGAGGCTGGAAGTAGCAGGCGTGCCGGTTGCTGGGGCCACTTTGAGAGGCAGCATTTTCATATTGCTACATTCCTCCAGCAGCATTTGCGCATGCTCTAGGGCATTCAGAAATGTCTCTTCATTTCCCATTGTGGCTTTGGAATTCCAGGGCACTGCATGGGCACCTGGCTGTCATGCTGTTCAGCCTCACTTTAAAATCCAGTGTATGAAGCAGCAATTTAGAAGACTGCTAAATTGGGGCTGGGGGCCAGGTAGGGGGCTGGATGACTGTTACATCTTATACAGGAGTCCAAACTCACACTGCACAGGACTTACTTAACAGGGAAGTCATGGAGTAAATCTCTGCGTGCCATTTACAAAACATGGTTTGGCTTAGTAATACCTTCTAAGAATCAGTACAACCAGTAAACCAATTAAGAGTTCTGGACTCTGGAGACCACAGACTCAGGGTTGAGTTCTGTATGGTCCCACATAAGCTACACTGGCCTCCTTTCTTGCATGGGGTTGGGATGGGGGGACTGAGTCTCACACCAATGCACTGAGAGTGAAAATTACCCAAGAAAAATCCCTCACATTGCCTATGAAGTGTAACGTACAGACATGCATTCTCAAGCAGGTCCACCACAGCTAGTTTTCCCCTCCATCGCCGGAGCGAACCACCATTTCTTTGATTGCGCACCAGAGGAAGTAGGTGGCTTGTGTGTTTAGGGAATGCACTTGAAAACCATTTATCTTTAAACAGAAGCCCAGCTGACTGGAGAAGAGGAATGCAGCGGTACCCACTGAGCACATTCTCCAAGAGTGAGTCTTTGTTGAAGCTATTTAAGTCATATGGTGCCACGATGGTTGCTAGGACCATGAACAAAGGATGTCAGGTGACCAGTGTGGAAACAAGACCCCGGGCAGCTCCCCCAGCAGGGGCAGAGCATGCCGTTCCCACACCCATTCTCTCTATCGCTTGAACATGGCTCTGCCTCTGTCTTTGAACACCAGACTCACATTCAGGGCTGGGAATGGAGAACACTTGGTAACAGGGCACCCAAGGAAGTAGAAGACTCTCAGCACCCATCTGCCCCTCATTTTAGGCATGAGCTTGTTGACTGGAAGAATGAGCGGAATCACCTGCCAAAAGGTATACATGTGCCATGGTAGTTTGCCACACCTATCAACCCGTCATCTAGGTTTTAAGCCCCACATATAATAGGTATTTGTCCTAATGCTCTCCCCTCACTTGCCCCTAACCCCCTGACAGATCCCAGTGTGCAATATTCCCCTCCCTGTGTCCAATGTTCCCCTCCCTGTGTCCGATGTTCCCCTCCCTGTGTCCATGTGTTCTCGTTGTTCAACTCCCACTTACAAGTGAGAACATGCAGTGTTTGGTTTTCTGTTCCTGTTAGTTTGCTGAGGATGATGGTTTCCAGCTTCATCCATGTCCCTGCAAAGGAAGTGAACTCATCCTTTTTTATGGCTGCATAGTATTCTATGGTGTATATGTGCCACATTTTCTTTATCCAGTCTATCATCGATGGGCATTTGGGTTGGTTCCAGGTCTTTGCTATTGTAGAGTGCCACAATAAACATACGTGTACATGTGTCTTTATAGTAGAATGGTTTATAATCCTTCGTGTATATACCCAGTAATGGGATTGCTGGGTCAAACGATATTTCTGCTTTACATATTTTAACTTAATCGATGATACATATGTGATCAACACTCAAATGGGCCCATGATGTGATTGCCTGGGGGGCATTCATGAACAACCCAGGTTTCCAGTCCTCTCCACTGGGATTTCTGATTGAGTAGCTCTAGGTGGAGACCCAGGAATCTGTGTTTTTCACAAGTACTCGGGTAACCATTATATACAGGTGGGTTTGAGAAACACTGAGTCATGATTTCTCTCTGTTCTTGTTTATGTTTGCTGACTGGGTACAGTAACATTTGTGTGTGCTTGGATGCGTGTGGCCATTCGCTGGAATTTCACCTTTTCTAGCCCGAGTCTCCTCACCTGTAAAATGAAAATTGTAATAGGATCCACTTCCTACCATGTATGAGCATTCAGTGAGATGAATCGCTTAAAGCAGTGTCTGGGATGTGGTAAGTGGTCAGTGTTACCATTGTTATTGGTTATGACTGTTATTTAGGGACACGCAAAGCATACAAAGAGAGACTTACACAGCCCTGCAAGAGTGTTACCTGAGTGAAGTGACCTTTACCCAGTCCACTGCTGAGCTATGCTCAAGCTAATCTCCCTTCACTGGTTTGTACAAGCAGATCCGGTGCCTGGAGGAAAATGGACTGGCAGAGAATTGATTACTTTCTGCCTCCCTAAGCAGCCTGGCTTCTAAAAGCCCTGGTCAAATTAAAATGCATTAACTGAGTTTGTCGAGGAGTGGCCAGCCATCTGGGAAGGGCCGGTCCCTGCCTCCTGCCCACATGTGCCAGGCTGATGACCAAGTCCACATTCACATGCCCACGTGTGCCAGGCTGATGACCAAGTCCACGTGGATTCACGTGCCCACGTGTGCCAGG
>NW_016107323.1:4408967-4412309 GCF_001604975.1 Cebus imitator
TGCCCACGTGTGCCAGGCTGATGACCAAGTCTACATGCACGTGGCCACGTGTGCCAGGCTGATGACCAAGTCCACATTCACATGCCCACGTGTGCGAGGCTGATGACCAAGTCCACATTCACGTGCCCACGTGTGTGAGACTGATGACCAAGTCCACATTCACGTGCCCACGTGTGCCAGGCTGATGACCAAGTCCACATTCACGTGCCCACNACCAAGTCCACATTCACGTGCCCACGTGTGCCAGGCTGATGACCAAGTCCACATTCACGTGCCCACATATGCCAGGCTGATGACCATGCCCATGTTCACATGCAGGACCATGTAGTGCCAGGACTTGTCTCCCGGCCGCATCCCAGCTCCCATGCAAACCTGGGGTTTGGTTTTGAGCCTGGAGACAAATGAGGTGGCTGTCTGTACCATGTTCCGCAATGGGTTCCTTTTCATGTGCAATATTTTCTCTGCCTATTGTAGAGGCTCAGCCTCAGAAAGCAAAAGCACAAAAAGACCAAACCAAGAACTAGACCAACCCAAAGGGAGCCAAGGGGAGGTGATTACGTAACCCTGGCAGCCAGGCTGTCTGCAAGCCGTGTGACTTATTTAGCTGTCTGTCTTTTCGGATGTCAGACTCCATCCTTTCCAGCTGGCTCTCTGCTTTGGTGATTATATTAACACTCAGTAATTATAGGAAATGGACACCTCTCCAGCCACCAGCATTCCCAAGTGGCAGGATGGGGGATATTCAATACCAGGAATGCCCTATCACAGGGGGCCAGTCTCTGCCCAAGATTTCAGTAGTCTGGCAAAAAGAGACAGAAATAACAGCACAGTAGTGAGTGCTCCCATGATGCAAAATGTATTTAAAGGCTGGTGCTTGATCTTGAGCAGATGCCCTGGTATTAAAATATCCCTTAAAAAAATCCAAAATGATGAGGATGATTATCAGTGGTTGCCTCTATCATTTTGATATAACAAGAATTTGGCCCCTAATGTTAATCTCCACATGGGGGAGAAATTCCTGATCGGTGAGATCTTAGAATCTGAGCATCACTGCTTTATACATAAGAAAATAACATAATAAGCAAAAGAAAATAATAAGAAATAAAAGGAATCACTTTCATTTTAAAATCCTATGTGTGTAGCATTTTTTTACCCTCAGCCTCTTCTCTTTATATAGTAGGTAACAAGGGTAACAACTGCTTAGGGTTTTTTTTTTTACTGCCTTCTCTTGCCTTGCTTCCCTACCCTCTGCCCTCCTCAGAAGCCTCCCTGCCTGTTAGCCCAGCCCTGTCTCAACTCCTAAGCTGGTCTTGATGGAGATGAGTGTAGAAAAGTATTATGATAACAGCCACCATTTGCTGCTTTTCTTCATCTTTGCTATGTGCTAGTCACTTTATTCAATAAAGTCGCTTACTCAAAGCCACACAATTTTGAGTGGCAGAGCTGGAATGTGCACCCAGTCAGCCTGACCCTGCAGCCCATGCACTTGACAATACTGCCTCTCATGTGGGCAAAGGACAGTCTAGGAGAAAGGCGGGCCCGGATTCCAATCCTGGCTTGACTGCCTAAGAGGCTGACTCTTGACCTCTTGGAGCCTCTGCTGTCTCATCTGTAAAGTGGGTCTTCTGACAGCTGCCTCCTAGGGTTGTTTTGAGGGTAAAGTTATGGAGGGCCCTTGGGATACGGTTCCCCCATTTCCTTCCTCACCTGGATGGAAAGCCATGGTCCAGCCATGCCTGCTAGCCTGCAAATGGCTTCCTGGGGCTTTTTACTGTCATCCAGTCTTGCACCTTGCTCCCCATAGTGCCAAAACCAAGCTGCAGCTCTCCTTGCTCCCTAAACATTGCTTTATTACCTCTCTCAAGCCACTGCCTCTGCCCCCAGGATTCTGACTGGTGGGAGGTGGCAGGTCTGCCAACTCTCCTCACCCTACACCAGGCCTTGCAGACAGAATTCCTAACTCATGACGTCCTCGCCCCTTCTGCTTCCTCCTGCATTCCTCCTTTCTAGATTTGCATCTGTGTGGCTGGCCCAGTCAATTGGATACCTGTGGACCAACGATTTCCACGATAGTGACTGTGGCTTTTGAGTCTGTCCTGCTGCTGGCTTGTCCCGCAAGTCACCCCCAGGCTGTGCTGTTGGAAGGTGGGACAGGGCAGAGTAGTCACCAGCCACAACATGTCTTAGACATGGATTCTGCTCCTTCTTCTCCCCCATCTGCTCCAGGTTGTGGAGAGGGCTCCCATAGGCCTCGGACTCAAGCCATGCATTCTGATTGTGTGAACACCCTTTAATGAGGGATCTGTAATATCCCAGGCATGGCCTAGAGAGCACATATATCAGTGAATCCTCCTGGCTGCCTGTGAGGTGGGCCCCATTCACTTCCGTTTGACAGATGAGCAAACCAAGGCCTGGTAAGGGCACAGAAATGTGCATATCGCCCATGGCCCATTAGTGACAGACCTGAACTCGCGTAAGGCCTTCTTCATTCTCATATCCCTGTGCCTGGACTGACACAGACCTAGAATGCAGCGGGTTGTTTCACCGGGCTCTATTTCCAGAATCCATGGGAAGCTTGGGGGTGGGTGCTGCAGCTCTCCACCAGCTACTACACCTCCCTTTCAGCTTCCTCAGCCCAGGGAGTGCCTTCACCACTCCTGTGAGCCTCAGTTTACTCTTCCCACAAGTGGGCCTACAGATACCTAGTGAGACTTCCTAGGGCTGTAGGGAGAATGAAATGAGGTCATGTCTGCAAACCATGTATCCACAGTACACTTAATAAATGTTATTTACCTGATCCTTGACAAAAGCTTCCACCAATACAGTATTCTTGTTTTTAAAAAATGTACAGCTGTCTAGGAGCACAGACCAAATGGTCAGGAAGCACTTTGCAGTCAGGCTTAGCTGAAAGTCGCAGATCCTAGAGAGCAGAGGACAACTTCAGGCAATGAAGTTTGGAGGCCCACCTCTCCAAAGGGCCACATATTTCCTAGAGAACTCTAAAAATGCCAGAGAGAGACCCTCCTTCCTGGCTCCCTACCCAAATCAGAAGTAAATGACACATGGTCGAGTTTGGTGGCTCATGCCTATAATCCCAGCACTTTGGGAAGCCAAGGTGGGCAGATCACTTGAGGTCAGGAGTTCAAGACCAGCCTTGTCAACATGACGAAACCCTGTCTCTACTAAAAATACAAAAATTAGCTGGGCCTTGTGGTCGGCACCTATAACCCCAGCTATTTTGTAGGCTGAGGCAGGAAAATCACTTGAACCTTGGAGGCAGAGGTTGTAGTGAGCCGAGATCATGCCACTGTACTCCAGCCTAGGGGACAGAGTGAGACTCCA
>NW_016107323.1:4412344-4456117 GCF_001604975.1 Cebus imitator
AAAAAAAAAAAAAAAAAAAAAAAAAGAAGAAGTAAATGGCATGAACAAAGAAGACCCAGTGAGACAGAGTCGATGGCAACCAGATTTAACATAATGATCCATATCCCATCTGCTGTAAAGAACTTGCTTCCACAGCAAAATCTCTGCACATTCTCTTGAGCAAGGGGAGAAGGGCCAGAAAAACTTGTAGTTTGGGGGACTGGCCCCGTAAAGACTCGATCTCTGCTCAAGACAGTGTGGTGGCTGGGCCATACCTCTGCATGACCTCTCAGGAGCCCCTCCTCGGCACTGCAGCCTGTCTTTAAAATGTATACTAGAGATGGATGTGCACAAGACTGCCTTTGAAAGCAACTCTGAAAAATGTTGCACCCCGAAAGACGGAGTATTTGTGAACGACTTGCTGGATTTGGTGCTCCCAGGACTTCCCCTGGCTTCCAGGAGTGATGCATACCCGGTTTTTCTACCGGGTTGGGAGCACTGAGTAATGGTGCTCTGCACTTGTTTGAGGCAGGTACTTTCTCATTGCCACAGCCTGCCCTGACGGATGGCACAGCCTCTTCTCTGGCTGGGGCAGCCCCAATCAGGCCTTACTCATCGTAGTAGCTACTATGTCCCAAATGCCAGCTGTGTTGAGACACTGTTCATGTGTCTTATCTTGTGGAAACATCATAGTCCCCTACAGGGAAGGCACTATTAATATTGTCCATTTTGCAGATGAACATAGTGAGACATGGTTTAGGGACTCCCTGGAGGCCTCACATCAGTATGAGGTAGCAGATCCAGGATATAAACTCAGGTTGGTGCAGACCCAGGCCCTGCTGTTTTTCTGCAATGCTCTGCTTCGGTGAGCAGATCTTAGGGTGAAGTACACGAGGCACTGGTTTGATTCACCAGCCTTGGGAGGCATCCCTGTCTGGGCCATGGCATACAGTAGGCCAGGTTGTGCACTGCTCAACTCTAGAGAGCAATCATCACTGTGAAGTCCATGTGAATGGCACCCTCTAGAATTAAGCAGTGCAAAAACTGCACAACCAAAATGGTGGCTGGGCCACTGTTCATGCTGTTAATGGTTATGATTATCACTTAGAGCAGTGTTACCTTGGCTCTTTAATTGAGTTGCCATATCTGTTAAATAGGGATAATGGTAACAGCAACCCATCAGGGTCATGGTAAGGATCCAAGAGTAAGTCATTAAATGGGTAAATGGTCATTATTTTTATTGATTTATATTTTACTTTGAGTCAATACCCATTTCTCCTTTCTGTAGCCTCATCCTTACTGAAGGTGCCACCCTCTGAGCTGTGGGGCAGGCAAGGGTTCAGCGCTGGCACTGTTATCCGGGGTTGTCCTGCCTGCCGAGCAATGGCAGGAGAGCTGTGAACGGCAGACACTTGGAAATCCTCAAGTCTGGGCTGGAGCCACGGCGGCACGCATCTGATCTGCCAGCTCACGCTGGGAAGGGAAGCCAGTCCCGGGGGGGCTGTGCTGAAAACAGACACAAGGCCTGGCATGGCTGCCAGCCAAGGAAGCCTCTCCGCCCAGGATTTGTGCAACTGGCCTCTTCTCTTTCCCTGACCTCCCAGGGCCCATCATCCGCATGAAAGAGGGATTGAGCCAGGCGATCAGAAACCTGAGTGTAGGTCCCCACTCTGCTCCTCACCAGCCCCACCTTGGGTATCATGCTTCTACTCTGTGTCCTCAGTTTTCCCATCTGTAAATGAAAGCATTGGACCAGATTACCTTGGAAAGTCTGTACTTTCTCCCCTCTAGTTTGTTTGAGGGGCAGCATAGGGTTGTGGTTATGCGGAGCTGAGGAGCTGAGTCGTACTCCTGGGTTCTAGTTCTGGCTTTGCCACTTTTCTTAGCTGGGGTATAAGCCACTTAACCTGTCGTGTATCACTTTCCTTATCTGTAAAACAGGTTGGGCACAGGGTAGTGACAGTTCCTGGTCCATGGGGTTGTTGCAAAGGTTATGACTTCATATATGAAGTGCTTAGAACAGTGCCTGGCACCAGAAGCACCCCAAAAATGGAGCTGGTTACTTGCTGGGCTGCTCCTTAAAGATGTCCCAGTCAGCCAGGCATGAAAGATGTGTCTGCAGCTCCAGCTGCTTGGGAGGCTGAGATGGAGGATTGCTTGAGCCTAGGAGTCTGAGACTGTAGTGAGCTGGGATCATACACTGTACTCCAGCCTGGGGCACAGAGTGAAACCCTGTCGCTCTTAAAATAACATAAAACAAAGAAAAACCAATGATGTTCTGTTTTTCTACTTAAAGAGTTAGTCTGACCACCCCAGACCTCAGAGTCTAGTTGCTGTTAAGCCCAGGAACCTCACCGGGCATGCTCCTCAAGTGAGCTCAGAGCATGAGATGTTCTCAGCCAACCTATAGCCAATATTCACGGAGCATTCCTTCATTCACTTTTTAGTCTACTAAATGAGCACCTGCTATTTGCCAGTTACTGTTGTAGGCTCTGGGGATAAGGCAGGGAGCCATACAAGCAGAAAGCCCTGTCTTTATGGAGCTTACAATCTAGTAGGGAGAAGCCAGACATTAAACAAATAAAATGTAAAATATAAACATGATCTCCAGATGTTGCTTTGAAAAAACCAAAGGAGATTTTCTGATTCTTACCGTCCGTATCCCTGGTTGTGACTTGCTGGTGTATAAAGTCTAAACTCCCCCAGCTTCCGCTCCTACTGTGTTCCTCTAGGTGGCTCCTGAGCTTGGGCTCTGGAGCCAGAGAAGCCTGGGCTTTAAGTCCCGACTCTACCCCAACAACCTGGTTGCTTTTGACCTTGGGGAAGCCATGTGATCTTTCCCTTCCTATTTCCTCATTTTTAAAATATCATTGCCCCCATCCCAGGGCTGTCGCGAGGGTTCAGTGAGTTACTATATGTAAAGCACCTAAAACAGTGCTTGCCCCGTATGAACTCGGGCAAGTCACTCTGAGCCTCAGTTTGCTCATCTGTAAAATGGGCATAAAATAGTCCCCAACTCACCAGGTTTTGGCAGGCTTCATTGTGATAATGCATGTAAAATGCCTGGTGCCGTGCTTAGCACACAGTCAGTGCTGTTTCTCCTCTCCTGTATTCTTGTGGCATGACAAATCACTCTGAAACCCAGTGGTTAAAAGCAACAACTATTTATAATAGCTTACATATCCCTGGGTCAGGTGAGGCAGCTGAAATATTCTAGGTTCAGCTGAGCCACTGTATTTCAAGCTACAGATCCAGCAAGGCTTGGCTCCCTGCTGAGTTTTGGGCTCAGATCTGCTCCACATGTGTCCAGCAGCTACCAGGGGATATGCTTCTCATGGCGCTGCAGAAGTGCAAGATGGTGAACATGCAAGGCCTCTTCAGGCTTGAGCTGGGGCAGATGCCGTCATTTCTCCCTCATTCTGTTGGTAATCAGAAAAGCAATCACATGGTCAAACTCAAAGTCAAATGGTAGAGAAATAGTTCCTCTTTAGTGGAAAGAACTGCAAAGTCACATGGCAAGAGGCATGAGTGAAGGCAGGGCTAAAGAGTTGGGAACATTAATAGGATCTCCTGGGTCTCCTGAGAACCCCAGAAGATCACCGTAAGCAACTGGTGATGGCGCTGATTCAGGGAGGTCCTCTGTATTTTCAGCTCTCCCAGGATTGCTGTTCCAGATTCCTCCCTTCTATGCCTGGGGATATCATATGGGATTTTGCTCCCAGGAATGTTGTATAGTGATGGAGGATGGGTGCAGGAAGGCTGGACTGCAAAGTCCTGGAATGCTTCCCC
Organism: Cebus imitator; assembly: GCF_001604975.1. NCBI lineage: Eukaryota > Metazoa > Chordata > Mammalia > Primates > Cebidae > Cebus > Cebus imitator. The sequence continues at coordinate 4,416,113 of NW_016107323.1, forward strand.
CCAACCCCTGACCTCTGCGTCAAACCTGCATTTGCAACAAAATAAATGAAACTGTCAGCTGGAAAAATGAGGGGCAAGCCAACCAAATATGATAAACTGTCTCTTGCCATGTATTGTATTCTCTACAATAAAACCCCAAGCGGATGCTAAAAATGTGTGCGGCTTTGTGAGGAGACAAGCGTGCTCCGTGTGGCCGAGATTTTCTGAGAAAGGTAATTTAACTGCAATGCACATAAAGGAGAGAAAGGCAAAGAGAAGCAATTTGGAAAGTGTACATCAGGTGATTTTTAAAAAATTGATATTGTTGGTTATTTTTCTTTTATTAAAATCCACAGCCCTGTGGGCTGCCGTCCCATCCTTATTGGGCTCATCAAGACGAGCGTTGACATTTCTAATTTGCAAATTTAAAGACTGTCAGGAAATGGTTTAAACACTCAGCCTGATTGGGGAGCTTTTTGACTGTGGGTGACAAGAGTTGGCTTACCTCTAGGAAGACAATAGGGGCAGCAGAGGGGAGCTGGGCTAGATTTAGGGAGACTTAGGAATAGCTAACATTTACTAAGCACTTAGTATCAGATACTCTTCTAAGTGTTTCACACATCTATTTTATTTTGTCTTCTGTGATTTCCATTGTACAGATGAGTGTAATGACGATCTGGAAGCTCTTAAGCAGCAAAGCTGGCATTGGAAACCAGCACTGGACTTTGGTATCCTGGGCCCACCCCTGTCTTCCCTTACCTTGGGGAAAGAGCAGGAACCTCAGAGCCAGGTGGTCTGGGGTTCAAATCCTAGCTCTGTCAGTTACTCTGGAGTTGGTGACTTTTCATTCATCCATCTATTCAGCAAGTGTTAACTGAGATTTGTACCATGCGCCAGATGCTGTGCTAGGTTCCAGGGGCACAGTGGTGAGCAAGACCCAGGGTCCTGCCCTCATGGGCTTTGTAGCCCCTCCCAGAAAGTACAGAGCTGCCAGGAAGGAACATGATGCCCTAAGGGCATATGACCAGGGAAACTGTGGGGCCTAGGAAGGCTTCCCCTAGCACGGGACTTTTGAGAGGATCTCTAAAGGAAGAGTTAGCTAAGCTCTATTTCTCCCCTCCCCTCCCCCTCCTGTTCCTTCTCCCTCTCCCTCTCTTCTGTCTCTCTTTCTGTTTCTCTTCCCCTCTCTTTCTGGAAACTCTTGCACTTGGAACCCAGCTGTCATGCTGTGAGAGAGCCCAGGCCTCATGGAAGGGCCGTGTGTAGATGTTGTGGCCAACAGCCCCAGTCAGGACCAGCTATGTCATTTGGAGGCTCCAGTGCACAGTGAAAATATAGGGCCTCTCCTGTGGTGAAATAGGAATGCTTTTACACTGTTGGTGGGAAATAAATTAGTTTAACCATTGTGGAAGACAGTATGGTGATTTCTTAAAGATATAGAACCAGAAATACCATTCCCAGCAATCCCATTACTGGGCATATACCCAAAGGAATGTAAACCATTCTATTGTAAAGACACATGCACGTGTATGTTCATTGCAGCACTGTTCACAATAGTGAATATATATATATACCATGGAATACTATGTCACCATAAAAAGGAAGGCGATCGTGTCCTTTGCAGGAATATGGATGGAGCTGGAAGCCATTATCCTAACACAGGAACAGAAAACCAAATACCACATGTTCTCACTTATAAGTGGGAGCTGACAATGAGAACACTGCACAGGGAGGGGAACAACACACACAAGGGCTTGTTCGTGGGGGTTGGGGGAGGAAGAGGATCAGGATAAACAGCTAATGCATTTGGGGCTTAATACCTAGATGATGGGTTGATAGGTGCAGCAAAGCACCATGGTGCCTGTTTACCTATGTAACAAACCTGCGCGTTCTGAAAATACATCCCAGAACTTAAATTAAAATTTTTAAAAAGGCAGGAAGCACACTATATCAAAAAAAGAAAAGAAAATTTAGGGCCTCTTGTTCAAAAGTAATTATTAAGAATCCCAAAATGGTGACAACAGAGCATTAAATCAACCATAGAGCCCTTCTAAACACAGTGCCTTGAGCAACTGAACCAGTTGTCTACCCATGAAGCCCTGGCCCAGCCGAGGTTCCAGCGTCACCTGCCGGCAGCAAGAGTGAGGAAGCCTCCCAGAGGACATCGGCCCAGCCACTGTATGATCGCAACTGTATGAAAGAGCTTGAATAAGAGCCACCCAGGGCACTTCCAGACATGCCCAGCATGCAAACTTTGAAAGCAAGTAAAGGAATGATCAGAGTTGTCAAAAAAAAGACAACAAAATCAGCTAGGCTAAAGAAGGGGCAGGGTGGGTTCTAGGCAGAGGAAAAGTACAAGGTGCTGGGTCATATCATTGTGTGGTGTGTTTAGGAGCTGAAGTGGGGTGTGGTAGGCAGGAGCAGAGTTCAGGGGACAGTGGGTGGAGAGGGAGAGAAGAACCCAAGGAGTCTATCCTTGTCCTGCAAGCAGATGCTGGGGGGATACAGGAAGGGAAGGACTCGCTTTGGTTTGCATTGGTAAAGACCTCATTAGGCTGCTACTTGGTGAAGGGAATAGAGTTTCTGCAGTGAAATGGGTAGGCCGGTTAAGAGGCTGTGCAACGGCGGGAATAGCCGAGGAATGGACCAAGGCAGTGGCAGTGGAGATGGGGAGGACTTGGACAGATTTTGAAGATGGAATTCATAAGACGTGGTGAAGGATTGGACAGGGATAGGGAAGAGACAAAGGTCACTGAGCTGCTGGGTGAATGGAAGTTCTCTTGCTGGGAAAGGAGGAGAGTGGAGGAGAGTGGGCTTTAAGGAAGCATGTCATGGGTTTTATCCTAGGCTAGCTGAATTTAAGGTGCTTTTGCTAAAAGAGATGCTAATCAAATAGTTGGCTAGATCACGCTGCAGGTGGAACTTGGGGAGATCTCAAGGTATAGATGGGAGAATGAAGCTCTGAGCATGGATGAAATTACCTGCAGACAACATCTAGAGCTGTGCTATCCAGTACAACAGCCACTAGCCACATGTAGTTACTAATATCTAAATTAATTGAGGTCAGTCTCGGTGGCTCACGCTTGTAATCCCAGCACTTTGGGAGCCTAAGGTGGGCAGATCAGATGAGGTCAGGAGTTTGAGACCAGCCTGGCCAACAGGATGAAACCTCATCTCTACTAAAAATACAAAAAAGTAGCCGGGGGTGGTGGTGTGTGCCTGTAATCCCAGCTACTTGAGAGGCTGAGGCATGAGAATCGCTTGAAAACCCAGGAGGCAGAGGTTGCAGTGAGCCGAAATCGCACCACTGCACTCCAGCCTGGGTGACAGAGACTCCATCTCCCCCAACACCCCCAAAATTTAATTATTTAATTGAAATGAAATACAATTTAAAATTCAACTCCGCAGTTGCCTGCTCAAGCCTTGAATGTCTCCGTGTAGACATTCATACTTGTTGGGGTATTAACGTGGATCAAATGCTGTAATTTATGGAAGGCACATGTAAGCGTGGTGTCTGGCACTCTTAACAGTTGCCAGAATGAATGTGGGATAATCCATAGTTCTCACTATAGTGTCCCCATCTTTTTCATTCATGGTCTTCAACTGGCAGGGTGTGGCACCTTGGTGCCTCACTATTAGTGAAAGGTGGGAGGATCCCAGTTGCAGGAATAAATGAAGGGTTGTCGATACAGTATTAGCATAGTCTCTGGTACTCATTAAGAGCTCAATAAATGTCTGTTGTTATAGCAGCATTGAAGCAGAGTCATAGAGGACCACCCTGTAAACACTAGCAATTGTAATATTGAGGTCCCTCATTCTTTCTCTGGCTGCCCGCTCCCTCATAGCAGGAGGACTGTGAACTCTGAGCTGCCATGGCTGATTCTGTGGCCTGCCAGCCCAAGGGCCTCACGAGCTATACAGATTTACACCAAGTGGCTTCTATTCACCATTTCCCTAACCTTGCAGGACAGACTAGCTGTGCCCAGTAGGGGAAGTTTTACCTTGAGCTCTCCGTCTATATCCTGAGAGCTGTCCAAATGCCAGCTGCTGCTTGAGCTATCCATCTGATGAGTGGATGGCGTGGTTTATGATCTGCTGAACTGCATCTAGCCATGCTCAGACCCCTGGTTCTATGGACTGAATGCGAGTCCTTTTGTGGCCTGTGGCGCCAGAGCCATAGAACAGTGACTCGTTTCGAGCCAGGGGTGTTTATTCCTGCTTCAAGGATGCCAGGGCCCCCAGCAATCCCTGACTCATCATGAAGGATGAGCAACCACAGTGCTGTTTAGGAATTGTGGATCTTATTACAACAATTGACAGTGTTTATAGGGTGGCCCTCTATTCAAAAACAGACATTTACTGAGTTCTTAATGAATACTGGAGACTGTGCTGATACTGTATAGACAACCCTTCATTTTATTCCTGCAGCAGCCCATGTGGCCAGCATAACACAATTCTCCCCATCTTGCAGATGAGGAAGCTGAGGTCTGGCGAGTTCAAGCAGCTTGTCCAAGGCCACACAGCTTACAGCCTGAACGAAACTCAGACTCCTGCACCTTCACACTTACTGTTTGATATTATCCATCCAAGCAGGACATATTAGTCCTGCAAGATTGAAAGAGGCAGTGAAGGGGAGCCATTTGTGCGTCATGACCACCAAATTGCAATGGTGTTCGTGAAATGAACACAGAAGCATAGGAGGCTTGAGCATAGGCCTTAGAGATCATTTTATTATTTCACAGATCAGAAAAGTGGGGCCCCAAAAGCTAAGGGCTGACACACAGATCAATGAAGATGCACAGTTCCCTGACCACCCAGTCAACTGGAAGCCTAGTGCCTGCCTAGTGTACCCTGCCTAATTAGAGTGCTCTTGCTGGGGGCAGCAACATGGAGGTGAGAGGGGAGGAAGGTAAGAAACCACTGAATTAAAGGAACTCTGAATTGAAGGATCTCACTTGCAACTGGTTGCCCCTCACCCTCCACCCTACCCATCTAGTGCTGGTTACCTCATTTGATGGCCTGCAAACTCATAGAATTATCAGAATCATATGGAGGACCTGCTGAAACTTCAGATTTCCCAAGCCACAACCCTGGAGCTCCAGATGCAGCATATCTGAGGTTGCAACTGGAAATGGCACTTCCTGAAGTCCCCAACTGATTTTAATATGCACTGAAATTTGGAAACTGCCACCCTAGTAAGTTATTCCACAGTTCCATGGGGGCATGAGGAGGTGTTATGTAAAAAAAAAAAAAAATTGTCTGGGAGATTTTTTTTTTTTTGAGATGGAGTTTTGCTCCTGTTACCCAGACTGGAGTGCAATGGCACCATCTTGGCTCACCACAGCCTCTGCCTCCCGGGGGAGTTCAAGTGATACTCCTGCCTCAGCCTCCCAGGTTCAAGCTATACTCCTGCCTCAGCCTTCCAAGTAGCTGGGATTACAGGCATGTGCCACCACGCCCAGCTAATTTTTGTAGTTTTAGTAGAGGCAGGGTTTCTCCATGTTGGCCAGGGTGGTCTGGAACTCCCGATCTCAGGTGATCCGCCTGCCTTGGCTTCCCATCTGTCTGGAAGATTTTTAACAGAGATTGTTGAAGCTTGTTTTTTAAGTTTGGGAACTGTTGCATTAAAGGAGTGATTTCCACAGTGGCTGCACATTAGAATCACCTGGGAAGCTTTGACAACTCCTCCTGCCCGGGCAACAACGCTGAGTCCCCCTTAGGGGCAGGATTCAGGAATAAGTCATTTGTAAAACTCCCCGGGTAATTCTAATGTGTGGCCAGGTTGAAAGCCACTAGGTTAGACACAGCTAAACTGGCTTTTTAAATTGCAGAACTTCTCAGGGCTTTCAATACACAATGAAATGTACATTATGGATCCCTAAAAGGAGAAATAGAAAGTTTATTTTCTCAGCCTGGGCATGTCGGGCACACGAGAGAAGAGAAGGCATGACTAGGAAAGGAAGGTCAGAAGAATGGAGAGAGTAGGTATTAGTAAGATGAGGCAAGGCACACACTACAAGGCAGTGTGACATGTAGAGGCTAGTCTAACTTTTTAATGCAAACGAACACGAATTTATTTTTAGACTGGTTAGACTCTCGGGGATAATTCGCTAATTGGTAATGGTCCCAATACTTTTTCAGCCACACTGCATTTCTGTATGCAATAAAAACAGCATCATGTATTATCCTAGTGGTGGCTCCAAACACCCTGTGTGGATGTATGGACTGAGGATGTTAGTGCCGTTCTACAGAAAGTCATGCTTTAAAAATATCAGTCAGCTCCTGCACTCCTGATGTCTAAACTTTTAGCCCCACCCAAAAAAACCCAAGCTTGCGCTCTCATGATAAGCATAGTCATTTGGAAATTAAAGCCATATTATGGGCAATAATATAGTAAAATTAATTGAGTTTAATTTCCTTCTGAAATTTTTGGAGTCAAAAATAAAGGCAGCTGGACTTTTGGACATTTTTTTTTCTGCATGCTGTCAATCACCATTTGCACCCCAGTTTGAGGCCACGCCTGATCTGGTCTCTGCCTTTCTCCAGCATCATCTATCACCATCTCTCTCTCTCTCTCTCTCTTTTTTTTTTTTTTTGAGACAGAGTCTTGCTCTGTCACCCAGTCTGGAGTGCAGCAGTGTGATCTCGGGTCACTGCAACCTCTGCCTCCTGGGTTCAATCGATTCTCGTGCCTCAGCCTCCCAAGTAGCTGGGACTACAGGCGCCTGCCACTACGCCTGGCTAATTTTTTGTTTTTAGTAGGCATGGGGTTTCCTCATGTTGGCCAGGCTGATCTCAAACTCCTGCCCTCAAGTGATCCACCTGCCTTGGTTTCCCAAAGTGCTAGAATTAAGGCGTGGAGCCACTGTGCCTGGCCTACACTCTCACCTCACAGCTTCCCTCTGAAAGTCCGAGTGCAGCCCAGCCTTCGGGACACGCATGAGCTGTTTCCTCCACGTAGAACACTCACCCTGTTTTTGCGTTGCTGACTTCCCCTGGTCACTCTGGTCTTATTTTCACTGTTGCCTCTTCAGAAGGACCTTCCATGGTCATTCCACGTGAAGCTGAGATCACCCACTGACTCGGACATCTCCCATTTGAATTCTCTGAGTAGCACTTATCACTGTCTGATATTTTTCTTGTTGGCTTATTCCTGGTTTGCCTCCTCCAGCAGAGAAGGACAGTGTCCACCACAGAGGAAGAGCTGTGTAACTATTTTTTGGATAAAAACACAAACTGAGACTCAGAGAGATTAGACGCTTGTCTAGGCCTGGCTGTCAGTTAATGGTGGAGCTAGGATTTGAACTCCCCCCCACCACCACCTATATGACCTCAAGTTCAAGGTTCTTTGCATCATGCCATGATGCCTCTTGTTCTTTGGAGGCTGGTGAGAGTGGTCTGGGCCCGCACCCTGACAGTTTGAGTATGAAATCTGTTATGATGTCAGATGACTATGGAATTTGAAAGCAAAAAAAAGGTGACTGGCATTTTATGCTCTGTTTCACAGCCAGCCAGTAATGGGAGGTTGGAAAAATTCTGGAGTCTGAAATAATTCAGGCAGGCGCAGCTGCAAATGAGAAAGGCCTGTGGTCAGGAGCCGCAGAAGGTGAACGCAGCCTGGAGAAATGCTTGCACACGTGTCCTAACGGAGCCCAGAAACCGAGGAAAGGGGCCAAATGTGTGTGTTGACAGAGAAAGGAGGCTCTTCCATATTTCCTTCCATTTCTTATGCAGTCTTGAAGCATCCAGACCTGGCACCTACATAGAGAGGTTTTGAACATGTACATTCTTCATTCCTTTTATTGAGCAGCTGCCAAGAACTGAACTTGAATCATTTCTGTTAGAGATTTCTGGAAATCCAGCTAGCTGCTCCTTCCTCTGCCCGGAAGGTCTGCACCTACCCCTTTAGGCTGAGGGGATCCGGGGAAAAGCAGAAAGGAGAATGAACCCCTGTGGCCCTGTGACCTTTGAAGAATAAATGGTTCAACTATCTGGATGCCTAGTTAGGTATGTTTGTTAAGAACCTCCATCACCTCCCTGTCTGTCTTCTCCTTCCATGAGTAACCCACTTACTGTTAAACTAGAAAGCCATTGGGTGTCTGGCCCAGGCAGTGTTTCCATCCTGTTTCCACACCACAGCCTCTGTGTTTTGTTTGGTTTTTAAGAGACAGGCTCTCACTCTGTCACCCAAGCTAGAGTGCAGTGGCACAATCAAGTGGTCCTATTGCCTCAGCCTCCCAAATAGCTGTGACTACAGACGAATGCCACCACGTCTGCCTAATTTTGAAAAAATGTTTTGTAGAGATGGGGTCTCACTATGTTGTCCAGGCTGGTCTCAAACCCCTGGCCTCAAGTAATCCTCCTACTTTGGCCTCCCAAAGCGATAGGATCATAGGCCTGAGCCACCGTGCCTGGCAACCCCGTGTCCTCTTAATATAAGCTGGGTTACTCCCTTCTTCCCTTTCTGTTGAGCACAGGATCCCTAATGATGAATAAACAGGCAGAATTAAGAGGATCAAATTTGACACCCAAAGGCAAGGAAATTAGCAATTGAATTTTCCCTGCCTGGATCTTCTTCTTTCATATCCTGTTACCGAAACAATATTGATGGTGTTGTGTTGGAAGGAGGTTCCCTCATTCATTCATCCAAGTGTGGATCCACTCATTCATTGGTTACAAGCAGGGCCTTTGGAGTCAAACAGAACCATGTCTGCCACCAGCTGGCCTTGGGACCTGTCTTAGTATCCTCAAGCTGCTTTAACAAAATACCACGCACTGGGTGGCTCAGCACAGCAGAAACTTCTCTGAGGCTGGGTATCCTTCCTCATCTTCCCCAGCCTGACTTATGGCCACATCACCCCAGTCTCTGCCCCTGTTTCTCGTCTGCCTTCTCCTCTTCTGTCTCTTAGAAGGACATTTGTCATTGGACAATATCCTTATAATTCCCCTGAGTAATCCAGGATGATCTCAACTCAAGATCCTTGACCACATCTCCAAAGTCCCTTAAGTGGAACTTTGGCCACCATTTAGCCCACTAAACAACCTTAGGCAAGGTATTCAACCTCTCTGTGTTTTGGTGGTTTTAGCTGTAAAATGCAGATGTCTCTACTATGTATCCTGTAGGGAGAATAAGTAGAAGGCTTTTTCAGTGTCCATGCATAGCATGTACACCATCAACAGCAGATGCTCTTGTTAACTGAGTGTCCACCCTGTGCTAAGACATTGTGCTTAGCTCACCCTGCATCCCCTGATGAGCTGAGTCCCACGCCCTCTCTGATACAGTCTGGAGAACCTGTGTTTAAAGCCTGTGTGCATCTGAGGTCTACCCAGTGACGACAGTGCCCAGAAGCTCTGCAAAGCCAAGTTTTCCTACAGATAGAGAATTACCCATGGCCCTGCCAGTAGGGAAAAGCTTGGAGGCAATTTTAGAAAGTTTCTCAGCTTATTGCAAGATATCTTTCTGGCAGTTTTTGGGACAGAGGAAACTAACAGCTGTGTGATGGTTAACACTGAGTGTCAACTTGATTAGATTGAAGGACACAAAGTAAGGATCCTGGGTGTGTCTGTGAGGGTGTTGCCAAAGGAAATTAACATTTGAGTCAGTGGGCTGGGAGAGGCAGGTCTACCCCACCATCTAATCAGCTGTAAATGCAGCCATAATATAAAGCAGGCAGAAAAACCTTGAAAAGGCTAGACTGGCTTAGCCTCCCAGCCTGCATCTTTCTCCCGTGCTGGATGCTTCCTGCCCTTGAACGTCGGACTCCAGGTTCTTCAATTTTGGGACTCAGACTGGCTTCCTTGCTCCATAGCTTGCAGACAGCCTATTGTGGGACCTTGTGGTCACGTGAGTTAATACTACTTAATAAGCTCCGCTTTGTATATACATGTATCCTATTAGTGCTGTCCCTCTGGAGAACCCTGATTAATACAAGCTGGCTCTTAGAAGTCAAGCTCGACTTGCATCATGTCCTCAGCCCAGCCCCAGCCCACCTAGCCTAGCCACCGTGGTCTTTTCTTAGTATTTGGAATTGACAGGGACACTTCTTATCCACCACAGAGTAGGTGTTCCACAGAGGACAGGGCTGTGAACATTGTGAGAGCAGTGGCTTGTTGCAGCCCAGAAACTGGGCATCCAAGAAGGGAGTTGGCCTGATAGAGAGCTAGCAGCAGTGCTTGTCCCTTCTCTGCAGTCCTCTTAAGTGACCTTGAGCAAGACCCTACACTTCTCTAAGACTCAGATATTCAGTTACAGCTTGATGGGGTTGATTTAGAGCAGTTTTCCAACTTAAAAAACAAAACAGTAAGACTTGCTTTAAAATCTTTCCCCAAATCCCATTTTGTGTAACTCAAATGTCTGCTGAGGGCTCCCTGTCCTCAGTCCTACCCCCATGAAAGTCCAGTGGCTTCCCTAGGATTTTTTTCAAGTGTCCCTGCTTGCCCAGGTAGCAGATGGCATGATAATTTAATGCAGTTCAAAGGAACAGGTTGCTGGAATTTAATTAAGACACAAACACTTAGAGAATGTTTGCTCTCAGAGACAGACTTGAGGGCTGGTGATCAGAGTCATGAGGTTGAATACCCCCAGGGGGCCCATTCATAGTAGAGCCTAGGGGAACCAGCTGGGTGGAAGGAGGCCTGCCTGGCTGTGTGCCTATGAGGGAGACATGTTTGTTCTGTGACCTTCCCCTCTTGCATCCTACCCCTCCAGGCACTGACCTGCTTGGTCTATGCAAGTGGAGACACTTACAGTAAGTCCAGACTCCTCTTCTTGGCCTAAGAAGCTTCCCATGATCTGGCCTCTGCCTGCCTCGCCAGACCCTCCTAGGACCAGTCAATTGATTCCTGTCTCTGGATGTTTGAGCTGCTGTTTGATCTGCTTGGAGCATTCTCCCCAACCCCTAATATTCCCATGACCACTTCACTCTTCTCATTCAGGTCTTCAGGGTAAACGCTACCTCCTCTGAGACAACTGCTTGGAGCAGTTCATCTGTGGCCACTCTCTCTCCTGTTATCCCCAGCTGCTTAACCCCTCTGTGCCTTGGCTTCTCACCTATGAGATAATGGCACTGTGCCACATAGGATGGTTATTAGGAAGGAATGAATGAATACAGGGAGAATACTTAGACCTGGGTCTAGCACATAGGAAGTACTTAATGAATGTTAGTTATTTACCTGATTACCCTCATGGTTAATTTCAGCCCAGGCTTGCTAACCTTGATTTGAATCTTTAGACACTTTTCTTACACGCATGCTGCAAGAACCAGAGTTAGGTGAAGAACATGCCTAGCAGAGGGAGCAGCACGAATCAGTGCCAGACACAGCACTGTGACTGGGAAAGCCCAGGCAGAGTGGTGTGGATCAAATGTGATGTTTGAGGAATGAAAAAGGAAATGGTGGTGGAGGAGTCACTAGAAGACCTTGTAGGCCAAGTTGAGAGGTTGGCAGTGGGGAACCAGTGAAGGGTTTTCAGCAGATGTACATGTTGGAAAGATGGCCCTGCACCTTTTTCCCCACATAAGAGTCAAATCCAAGGTGAGGGCTTCATTACTCCACTGAAACTGCTCTCTTGGGGACCTCAGTTTATATATCCAGTGGGGGTATTTCTGATGATGTCCTTCTTGATCTTTCTGATCCACTTCTGACCCCACGATCTCTCCAAAACCTTTCTGCATTCTTGGTGTATTAGTAGTCCATTTTCACACTGCTACGAAGAAATACCTGAGACTGGGTAGTTTATAAAGAAAAAGAAGTTTAATGGACTCATAGTTTCACATTACTGGGGAGGCCTCACAATCATGGTGGAAGGTAAAGAAGGAGCAAAGGCACGTCTTACATGGTGGCAGGCAAGAGAGCATGTGCAGGAGAACTGCCCTTTATAAAACCATCAGATCTCGTGAGACTTCCTATCATGAGAACAGCACTGGAAAAACCCACCCCCATGCTTCAATTACCTCTCACCAGGTTCCTTCCATGACACATAGGGATTATGGGAACTATAATTCAAGGTGAGATTTGGGTGGAGACACAGCCAAACCATATCATTTGGCTTCCTTGATATGCTACTAGATCTCCTGGGAGACGGGACGTTGTGATGGAGACTTCAGACCTGAACTAGAATCACAGCTCATCACTGCCTTAGTCGTGGGACTCAGGCAGGTTACCCAACTCTCACTTTCAGAAGCTTTTCTGTGGGATTAAAAGACCCAGCTGAGTACTGATTCTAAGTATATAGAGGACACTTCCCATCCCACTGTTTCCTTCTGTCTCCTGCCTTCTATTTTTCCTCTTGCCCCTAAATGTAGGTATTTTCCAAGGGAGCTGCATGAATCATTACTATTCAGATGATGCAAGCCTTGGTTCCAAATTTTCCTAACTCTTCTACCAACTTTCTAAGCTGTTGTAAAAGAGTAGAGAGGTCTCAGTAGAGAGGAAGTCTACTGAAGGATGATTGTCTAAGGCTTTTCTTTTTCCATGTACATTTCTCAGTGTGCTGAGTCTATCGAGAAAAAATTTTGTCTCTAAGAGAAGGTGCAAGAATAGGCAAGAAACAGAGTCCTACCGAGAGGTTTTTTAATTAGCCTCATACATGGATTGATTTTTCTCTTCCTGTTTAAATTTAACATCTCTGTAGTTTTAGAGCAAGTTGCCACTTTTTCCAAATTGCATGAAGTAAAGAAAAAGGAGAGACCTGTTACTAAGTGAAGTAGACAGAAGGGATTTTCCTTTAAATACCCGCAGCACCTGGTCTTCTCTGCTGGGACCTTCCACAGCTGAGAGGGATGGCAAGTACTCACGAGATAATATATTGGTGCCAGAAGGGAGCACCCGCTCTGTGCCTCTTTAACAATGATAAAGAGAATCTGCTTAGACTTTCTTAGAATTTAAGGCAAAGAGAAAAAGCCTGCAAAGCTCTTCTGCTAAGAGAAAATATAAAAAATGCAGAAACGCCTCAGAGAAAAGGAAATCCTGCATTTCTAGGCCTAGCACTGAATCATTTGGAAAATGAAATAAGCCACCTTTGACAGGGATCCACTTTTATTTCTTCTATGGAACCCCAATATACAGAAATAAAAGTTGAGCTGCTCAGTCAAAGCAGGGAAGTTAAGTTCAAAGTACCTCCTGCACCTTCCACCTCAGCCTAGAGGTGAGCTGATCTTTGAAGACTGTGGATCTCATCCAGTCTCTTCATTGTGTAGATGGAGAAACTGATGGACCAGAGAGGCCTCCATTTGCCCAATGCCGTTCATTACATATTCAGCATTTATTCAGGCTCTCGACAAGTACTCACTGAGCACTCAGGATGTGCCAGGCACTCTTCTGGACACTGAGCTATAGTAGTAAACAAGAGACAAAGTCCCTTGCCTTATGGAACTTACACTCTAGTGGGGAAGACAAGGTAATATACAAAGAAAAATATATATAATGTTAGGTAATAGGGAGTGCTATAGAGAAAAGTAAGGAGTGAGGTAGATGGTTTGGGGAGCTACTTTCAATGGGATAGACAAGGAGGGGCCTCAAGGAGGTAAAATTTGACCAAAGAGAGGGATCCAGGAAGATACGGGGGAAAGAGGACTCTAGATGGAGGAAGGAACAAGTGTGAAGGTCCTAACATGAGAACAGACATGATATAAGCAAGGCCAGCATGGCCAGGGCTGGACAAGAGCGAGGACAAGAGTGATGAAAGATGGGTCAGAGAGGGAGCTGGGCCAATCTGGAAGGCCTCACAGGCCATGATGAGGCCCTGCAGAAAGTCTTTGGAGTTTACCCACAGTGGAATGGGAGCCCACTTCGACTGAATGGTGCCAAGCAGAAGAGTGACATGGTCTGAATTAGGGTTTTTTTTTTTTTTTTTTTTTTTTTTTATATAAAAGAAAGGAAGAAAGAGGAAGAGGAAGAGGGAGAGAGAACAGGGGTGTTGCTTTATTGCCTGGGCTAGAATGCAGTCTAAAACTGGATATGCCTGTAATTGTGTTTAATAATAGAGACATTAAAAAAAAAATGAGGGAAGAAAATAATTAACAAGCAGCCAACCAATATTTCATTTAAACCTGTAAATACGTGTGATGTAGTACTGATAAGAGTGTATATTTTGTGTATTTAAAGTGGAGGGTTCTATGAATGTTAATTAAGTCTACTTGTTCCAGATCTGAGTTCAAGTCCTGAATATCGATGTTAACATTCTGTCTCATTGATCTATCTAATATTGATATTGAAGTCTCCCGCTATTATTGTGTGGGGGTCCAAGTCTCTTTATAAGTCTTATATATCTGGGTATTTCTGTATTGGGTGCATACATATTTAGGATCTTTAGCTCTTCTTGTTACATTGATCCTTTTATCTTTATGTAATATCCTTCTTTGCTACTTTTGACCTTTGTTGCTTTGAAATCTATTTTATCAGCAAAAATTGCAACTCCTGCTTTCTATTTATTTATTTTTGCTCTCCATTTGGTTGGTAAATTTTTCACCATCCCTTTGTTTTGAGTCTTTATGTATCCTTGCATGTGAGATGGATCTGGATGTAGCATACCAATGGGTCTTGGGTTTTTTTGCCTGTCTGTGTCTTTGGATTGGGGGATTTAGTCAATTTAAATTTAGAATTAATAACAATATATGTGTGTTTGATACTGTCATTTAATGTTAGCTGGCTGTTTTGCCCATTAGTTGATGCAATTTCTTAAATATATTGATGTTCTTTATTTTTTGGTATTTTTTAGAAAGGCTGATACTGGTTGAATTAGGCTTTAGAGGACTAATTCTGCCAGCCTGCTAAGTGGAGATAGCCTGTAGAAGGATGACAGGGAAACAGTAAGACCAAGCAGGAGACTTTCACAGTCATTGAGGTGAGAGATCCTGGTGACTGACCTTGATGGCAGCAATGGAAGTGATGAGAAGTTGGCAAGATTTGGGACCTATTTTGCAGGCAGATCCACCAAGACTTGCTAATAAATTGAATGAGGAGATAACTTCTTATGCCTCCTTTGTGCAAAGCACTGTACTATGTTGTATTAATTAAGATTCTTGCATATAAGAGCAGAAGCCCAACTCAGACTGGCTCCTGTAACTGAACAGTCAAGCCATAGATGGGTTTCAGGCATAGTTGGTTCCAGGATTACAAATTATACCTTCAGGATTTAGCCTTCTCTCTTTTCATACCTTAGCTTGGTTCCATTTCTCACAGGTAGCCCCCAGCAGCTCTAAGCTGACATGAAGCTTATGGATAGCAATCGCCATAGGGAAAGAATATATATTCCTCTGTAGTTTCAACAAAATTGATGGTTCCCATTCTTTATGTCACCTGCCCTTTTCTGACACAATCACTCTAAGAAAATACAATACACAGCTTGACCAAGCCTTGTTGTGTGCCCAATCTGTAATTGGGAGTGGTGGCAGAGAGCCGTCTCTTCTTCATTAAAGTTTTGCATTCCTAGGAGCGGGGAAATAAACACTATGGAGGCAAAAATAATCGATTTATACTACCAAAGGGTAATAAGAATTTTTTCAGTAAATGAGAATTCTGCCTTCTCATTTTTCTTGTGTCACAAAGTATGCTTTTGCGGAGATATAAAATGTAATTGTAGCAAAGAGAACTACAATGTGCTTGATACCAGTTTTCAGAGTGCTTTCCCACACGTGATCCAGCTGCAGAACACGATAGCTCCATGCCAAGAAAGGGAACATGAACCTGAAAAGCTGACAGTCACATGCTCTCTAACCACCCGATGAGCCCAGAGAGAGCAGCAAGCAGTACAGTATTTCTTCCATTCAGACAGGAGAGCACACTGCATCCAGCGATTGTGTAAGGAGAATGGAGAAGCGAAATACAGTGGTGGTGCGGGGTGGTATGGTGTGTGGGGCCAGGAGAAGAGATTGTTGCGATGAGAAAAAGCAGGGACATTGCACAGAGGTCCTGATTTGGAGCCAGTGATGCTGAATGACCCTGGACATCAGGATTTCTGTTAAAAGGGATAGCTGAGTCACATTGAATTATTCAGACAAAAGTTCAGCGACAACCTGATACCATTCCAGGCCCGTCCCTCAGCAGACTGGGCTGTTTGGCCTTGAGAATGCAAGCTGGACTCACTTAAAGAAACATTGCGAAGATGTTGCTTTTTCTTCATTAAAATAACAGTTCCTCCATTGCCTCTCTTGCTTTCAATGACACCTGCTTACTTCCCCGAGTTGTTTGCTTTGGGTAGTTTTATACTAGTTTTGTTTGCCTCTGGGGCTGATTTATTCCCGCCAGTTAAAAAGGTTCCAAAAGCCCCAGATTTGCCCATGAAATTGTTAACTTGCATCTTCCTACCCACCATGGCACCATAAGCTGGCCCACGTGATGTGGGAGGACTCTGTTAATGACATTACCTTGAGATGCCAGAGTGGGCACTTAAGTGGTGTGAAAAAAAAAAAAAAACCCAGTTCAGATTCTCCACCCTGGGGGTGTCTCCCTGGTTACCTTATCAGCGGCAGCTTCATCCTGGAGACCCTGGGGTCTAATTCAGGCTCAGCGCTTCTCCAGGGCATCCTCGGAAATTTTAAGTGTTTGCTGGGAAAGCAGCGTGCTCCTGCCTTTCTCTCCTTTCTCTGCTCCTCTGCACACTGCAGGTAAACGTCAAGATGGCAGAACTGCTGCTCTGTGGTCCGTTCAGGCCCGTATTTCTCCTCCCCTGGAGGTGCTGAGTGGATTTAGAATTGGGAGTAGAGTGGGAGATGCAGTGAAAGAATTTAAAAGGCTGCTTGGTTTAATGAAAAGCCCTGAGGCTTTGGAGTCAGCCAAGGATGGGTTGGAGCCCCAGCTCTGCTACTTATTAGCCATGTGGCTTTGACTGCATAGCTTCATCTCTCTGAGTTTCCGTTTTCCCAGCTGTAGAATGGGAATCACATGCACTTCATGAGGCACTGGAAGGAATAAAGGAAGCAAGATTTGAAACTGTCTTTTCAGTCCACACTCCTCCTGATCCAGACCTGTATACCGCCCAGCTGCTGCTGGAAGGGTCCTAGATGACCCTCAGAAACCTAAAACCTAGCACCTCCATAGCAGAACGCCTCATCTGCCCTCAGTGCCACCCACCAAGCCAGCTCCTCCCAGCTCCTCACCTGAACTCCCATATCTGCCACTCTTTTTTGGGGGGGACAGAGTCTTGCTCTGTTGCCAGGCTAGACTGCAGTGGCACGATCTCAGCTCTCTGCAACCACCGCCTCCTGGGTTTAAGCGATTCTCCTGCCTCAGCCTCCTGAGTAGCTGGAACTACAGTGTGTGCCATCGCGCCCAGCTAATTTTTGTATTTTTAGTAGAGATGGGGTTTCACTATGTTGGCCAGGATGCTCTTGATCTCTTGACCTCATGATCTACCCGCCTTAGCTTCCCAAAGTGCTACTTTCACATGCAAGGTGAATGGGCCAAGCCTGTTAGGTTTGCCTGATTAACATACTTATGGCTGGTCCTTCCTCTGTGTTCTTCAGCTCCTGCCTTGGCCCTGTCCCTCCCAGTAGCTGTCTAATTGGTCTCCCTGCTCCAGTGGTCCATGCTGCAGACACGGCATCTTTTCCAAAATCCAGATCCGGTCATCTCACACCCTCTATTGCCTACCATGGCTCCCATTACCTAAACAGAAAACCCAAACCCCTTAGTGGGCTAGGCCCTGTCCACTTCCAGGCTTTATCTCTCAACAATCCATGGCCCTGCCATTCTGACCTCATGGTTCATGCTTCCATGCATTTGGTAATGCCACACCCGCCACTGGGGTGCCATTTTCCCTTTGTTTCCTGGGTTACACGTGTAATAATTCCTCATTTTTCAAAATTAGCTCAAGAATCACCTCTACTATCTAAACATTAAAAGGAATGAAGTCCTGATACCTACAATGTGATCATTAAAAACTTGATGCTAAGTGAAAGACACCAGACACAAAAGGTCACATGTTGTGACTCCATGTATCTGAAATAACTAGAACAGAGTAATCTGTACAGACAGAAATAAGACTGGTGGTTGCCAGGGTCTGCCAGGGGAATAAATGAACAGGAGCAATGACTTAATTGGAACAGATTTCCTTGTGGGGTGATGAAAATGTTTTGGAATTAGATAAGGTGATGATTGCACAAAATTGTGAATGTACTAAATGCCCCTGGGCTGTTCACCTTAAAAGGGTTAATTTTGTATTATATGAATTTTGCCTCGATTAAACAAATAAACCTAAATAATTACTCCTTTTGTGAAGACTTTCATGGACTTCCCAGGTGAAAACAGACCCCTCTTTTAATGGTGGCCCCTGTGCCCACCATATTTCATGCAGATCTTATCAGATCACTCCCAGAACTTCACTACTCTCGTTTCTTTCCATGCCTGTGACCCCATGGCCTGTGAGCTCCTTAAGTTCCATCTTCTTCAGCTAGCACTGGGCCAGGGACGTGGTGATGCTCAGTTGGTGCCAATCCTCCCCTACCATTGTGTTCCTGGGAGGTTGTAACCTTTCAAGTCCTCACGTTCTGGAGAAGAGAGAAGCCCTATGCCCAGTTGGGTTCGACCATCCATCACAGCCTTCCGAGTCATTTGGAGTTCAGCCTTCCGTAGATCAGTATCTGCTCTGCGGCTGCAGAAGGCATTTGCATTTCTAGCACGGGCTTCCCGGCCTCCCTCCCTCCCACCCCAGCAAGGGGGACGCAGAGCTCTGGCCTAGTTGCATAAATGCTGGCATCTCCTTTTCGGCTCCTCTCCTGGGTATTTCCTTTTTATTTACTATTCTCTCCAATTTTGTGCCATCAGCACTTCACAGCAGTGCCATGTCCCTCTTTTTGGAGCAGTTTAGAATGATTAAGGACAAGTAGTGGCCCGCTGGCCCCATTGTGTCTAAGCAGGCCAAAGGTAGATGGATGGGGACAAGAAGGGGAGGGGTGGACTGCAAGCCTGCAATAGTGGCTGTGAGCCTGCTATGAGTCAGCGCAGAGCCCAGCCCAACGGGCTGCTCTCCGCATCCCTGATGGGACACAGCCCAGGAATCTCTGCCTGGATGGTTCCAGCCCAGAGCCTGGAGTGGGCTCCCGCCTGCTGTGGCAGGGTCATGATCAAGGGTGCTGCTGGCCTCTCTTCCTGCCCACTCAACCCCACTCCTCTCTCCTTCCTTTCTGGAGTCATCCCAGCAATATCCAGATGTTGTCCTCTGCAGTGCCCACCTGGGTCTCTTGCACATCTTGACCAGGTTTACTGATTAGCTCATTGGCATGTACTGGTCTTGCTGAGAGTCAGGCTGTGAAGAAAGGCAGCTGGAGGGTGAAGGTTGACACTCCCTTGACACCAGCCAGCAAAAGTCCTGCACCTCAGCCTGGCCTTCTCCCTTCTGCCACCATCTGCCCAGCCGCCCAGACCAGAACGCTGCCGTATCTCTCCTTCTCCCCTCCCCTCCTCCCCTACCTCTACCAAGTCCTAGGGGTTCTGTCCTCTTAAGTCCTCTCTAATTCATCCACCTCCCCCATGCCCACCGCTACTGCCTTCCCTTGAGTCACCATCACCTATGACCTGGCAGCAAACCCCTTATTCTCCTGCTTTTTCTCAGTTTCATCCATTTTAATCCCCAATGCCCTCAGAACCACTGTATTAGTTGTCCTGTTGCTACGGTAGCAAATTACCACAAACTTTGTGGTATTGCTTAAAGCAATACAGATGTCTTCTCTTACATCATGGAGGTCGGAAGTCCTAAATGAGGCTTCTGGGGCTAAAGTGAAAGTAGCAGCAGAGCTGGCTCCTCTTGAGGCTGCAGGGGAGACCCTTCCTTGCCTCTTCCAGCTTCTGGAGGCTGCTGGCATACCTTGGCTTGTAGGTGCACCACTCCATTCTCTTCTTCCATCATCACATTGCTTTCTCTCTGACTTCTGATCCTTCTGTGTTCCTTTTTTTTTTTTTTTTTTTTTGAAACAGGATCTTGCTCTGTCACCCAGGCTGGAGTATAGTGGCACAATCATGGCTCACCGAAGTCCTAAATTCCTGGGCACAAACCACCCTCCTGCTTCAACCTCCCAAGTAGTTGAGACAACAGATGTGTGCAACATGCCAGGCTAATTTTTTATTTTTTGTAGATGTGGGGTCTTGCTATGTTGCCCAGGCTGTTCTCAAGAGATCTCCTACCTCCCAGAGTACTGAGATCATAGGTGTGAGTGACAGTGCTGGTCCCATGCCCCTCTTAAAAGGACACTTATGATTACCTTGGCCCTACTCAGATAATACAGGATAATCTCCCCATCTCAAGATCCTGAACTGATCACATATGCAGAGTCTTTTCTGCCATTAACGTGACACGGATTCTGGAGATTAGTACATTCTTGGGGTGCCATTACTCAGCCTATCATAGCTGTTTTCCAAAATACTCGCTACTTCTCTCATTAGAAATCTACAATGGCACCCGGGCACCTGTAATCCCAGCACTTTGGGAGACCGAGGCAGGCGGATTACGAGGTCAGGAGTTTGGGACCAGCCTGACCAACATGGTGAAATCCTGCCTCTACTAAAAATACAAAAATTAGCTAGGTGTGGTGGTATGGACCTATAATCCCAGCTACTCAGGAGGCTGAGGCAGGAGAATCACTTGAACCCGGAAGGCAGAGGTTGCAGTGAGCTGAGATCATGCCACTGCACTCCAGCCTGGGCAACAGAGTGAGACTCTGTCTCAAAAATAAATAAATAAATAAATAAATAAATAAATGAAATCTATGATGGCTCTCAGTGGCTTGTAGATGAAAGTCTAATGCCGACAATCAAAATGGATTGAGCATTCACATGTCCATCTGTGACAGTGGGTGAGGTGGCATTAGTTCATGTGATCCCTGGTTGCTGACCATGTCAAAATCTGGGAGCAATTTCAGTGCTTAGTCTGGCATACTCCCAGCATGTTAGCACCTTTGCACACAAGTCAGAATCCCCCAGAACAGCCTTAAACCCCTTGCCCTCCTTGTCTCCACCTCATCTCTTCATGTGTCCCAGGTCCAGCCCTGCCAAGCCACTTGCTGCCTCCCGAAATCCAGATCTATGCTCTTTGAGTCTTGCAGCATCTCCCACAGTGTCTGGTACCCAGCAGTCAGTAGGTGCTCAACAGTTGCTTGTTGAATGGCTGGATGAAAGATGGAAGAAACAGACAAATGAAAGGAGTGAGGACCAGCGTACCTGGCCAAGCCTTGAAAGGGCTCCTAGATTTTTACATGGTCTGCATCCAGGATCACATTGTCCAGCCCCATCTCATGCACCATAACAGATGCTGTCAGTTCCCCAGCATGTCTGGCCATCCCCTGTGTCTTTCTGCCTTGGGTGTCCTTGGGCCCCTGGAACATGTTCAGCCTCACCTGGGCAGGCTGGAAGTTGTGGGGAGTTAACACCCCAGGAGCACCCCTCCACCAACAAAGGATGGGAGTTAAGTAATAAACACCCCAGCATCCTCGCCTCCTCGGTGGGACAGTTCTGGGGGGTGTTCCACAGCCTCTCAGAGGGTCTTAGCAAGACTGAGCCCCAATCCCGATAGCAGTGACCTTCTCATTAAAGCATCCTTGATGAGCTCTCTTCCCTTTCTCTTGTACTCCCTACTCTCTTGCTGAGCCTCTGAGATCAACAGCTTACACCCAAATCCCTGCCTCAGGGCTTGCTTTTTGGGGAAGTCCAAACTAAAATACCACATGCGGTGAAGAGGCAAAATCCCATTAAAATAGTGAAGCCTAACATTTATTGAGCACCTGCTCGGTGCCAGGCACCATGACAGGCCAGCAGCACCCATCATACCGTTTAATCCTCACAGCATCCTGGTGAGGTGGGTGCTGTTATCATTCCTCTTCTACAGATGAAAAATGAAGACCGAGAGAGGCGATGAGGTTTGTTCAAAGGCACGTAGCTGCCATATTGCTTCACCAAGCTGCCAGTCTAAGCATCTAGGGCAGGTGGGGGAGGAAGGTCCAGGGGAAAGAGAGGGAGTGAGGAAAGGAAGCAATCTTAAATTAGGAGGACTTGTTCTGTGAGGTGAGTGTGAAGGTTGGGGTTTGTTTCTCTGGTTTAAAGCACAGAGAGTGCTGGGCTTCTGTTAGCAGCTGGCAGGCATCCATTCTCTCCTTGTCAGCTCTGCTTCTGAGTTGAGTCAGTTCTGCTCCAGCCTGGGCAGAGCCTGTGAAATGGGTAGGACCAGCCGCCAAGCTGACCCTTGGCTATAGCTGTCCCAGGGCTCAGATGGGTGATATGAAAAACCACACTGCCATCAACCTGGACAACTGGTCGACCATGCTTCTCCACCCATGTCAGTTTAAAATTTTCATTTTCTTTCCTGCTCAGCTGTCTTCACTGGGATGCAGGGAAATCGAGTGTGCAGTGAGTCACAGCTGTCACATTAGCTCACCTGAGCCAAATGGTTCCTCCCACTGTGGGCTGGGCTCTAGGCGTTTGTCCTCACCTGCCAGCTTCGAATTGCAAGGTCAGCTGCACAGAAGCTGCTGATTTCTTGAAACTCTGCTAGCTTCCAGTGGGTGAATGGTGGGCTATGAGAGGTTTGACTCCATGGATTAGTTTTCTCCAGAGCTCGGCACACAGGTAGTCTGCTTTATGAGTGCATAGCTCTGGCTTTAATTCACAGATATGTATGGTCCAAGTCAGCCATAATACAGAAAAAACAATGTTAACCTGTCAGTGATCTGTGGATAGGCTTTGCAATGTCTGACGTTGGTATCCATTGCAGATGTGACCTTTTGAGATACAAGAGTGGCTGTAACAAGCATAGCAGGTGGCACTTGAGACAGACTTTGAAGCCTTACCTCTTGTAAACATTGCATCAACTCATTTTTAAATAGCATGTTTTGTTTTCTAATTATTTACTAATAAGCATGAAGAAAACATAGCACAAACACCAAGATAATCACCTTTTGCGTTTGTGTGGGAGCCTTTCTGGTCTGTTTTCTATGCTTAAAGCTATAATTTACAAACTCATATCATGCCACACATACTGTTTGTATTGTTCTATTTTCATTGGGTAGTATATCACAACCTCTTTCTTGGAATAAGTGTTGTTCACCTAAAATATAATTTTAAAATACTGTTTTATATTCCATCTCTTCGCTGCAGAAATCATCATGTATTTACTCGGTCCCTCTTTGTTGGTCATTTAGATTGTTACTGCTTTTGTGCTTTTATAAATAGCATAATGTCAAATCTTTTTGAACATGACATTTGCCCAGGCATCTCAGATTACTTCTGAAGACATTCCTAGATGTGCAACTACGGGATTAAAATGTGTGAAAAACACTTTTGCTTTGATGTTTGTTTCTATCTTGCTCTTGAAAATTCTGTACAGTTTATGCTCTAATAGTCAGTGCTTAAGAATATTCATTTTCCCACACTCTTGGCTTTCAAGGTTGACTGTCACCACACCTGCATATAATCGTGATTTGGGTCCCCTTTTTTTAATGGTTGTCTTCCATTTATCCATCCATCTGTCCATCTGTCCATCCCTTTCTCAAGGTATTGGCTGTCCTTTCCAGAATAATGTTAAAAAATAATCGTGATAAGTCCATTTTTCTTGTGCCTGACCTTAGTGGGAATATCTCTAGTGTTTTACCATTAAGTATGATGTTGATTATTAGAGAGATGTTTCCCATAATATTAAGAATGTGTTGTGCTCTTCATTTTTCAAATATTAAAGCAGATTGTGAAATACCTTCTGTCATATTCAAAGATAATTGCTCATCTCCTTTGATCAGTATGATTGAACTATATTATTAATTTCCTAACCACTTTTTACTATTAGAACAAACTCTTCTTAGTCAAGACTTCTCATTTTTAAAACACACCACTGCATATGATTTAAAGATTATGTTTACTTTATAAAATAAATGGAAATCTTCCTAGCTCTCCCTTCACAGAAATACTCATCAGAAACATGTGAACAGGCACAGGTTTGTGCTTTTTCCAAGTACTGCTAGTAAATGCATCAGGGTCTTATGTGACCTGAATGAATTGAAGGTGAAGCCTGTTAGACCCACGTGGGGACTGTGATTCTGTGCTGAAAAAAGGTCTCGTTCAATTTGATGTCTGTTCTTGTTAAATGCTTACCAGTTGTGGCAAAATACAAAGGAAAACACTCATTCCATTCCATGAGTGGGCTTGGCTTAGCCACCTCTGCACTCCCAGGAGGTTTGGTACATAGTAGGTACTTTAAAAAGTTAATCCAGGCTGGACATGGTGGCTCACACCTATAATTCCAGCACTTTGGGAGGCCGAGGCAGGCAGACTCATGAGGTCAGGAGTTTGAGACCAGCCTGGCCAACATGTTGAAACCCCATCTCTACTAAAAATACAAAAATTGTCCAGGTGTGGTGACACAGGTCTGTAATCCCAGCTACTCGGGAGGCTGAGGCAGGAGAATTGCTTAAACCCAGGAATTGGAGGTTGCCGTGAGACAAGATCGCACCATTGCACTCCAGCCTGGGTGACAAGAGCAAGACTCTGTACCCCCCACCCAAAAAATAAAAAAGTCAATCCAAAGAAATGCAAACTGTGACTTTTGCAGAGTGGCGGCAGCATGCATGTAAGTCAGGCCCATGCAGCCAAACACACCCCTAGTGTAGGGTAAATGTACCCAATAGCAGTAAATTTAGCATACGCTGAGGATGACCCTGTAGGGCAGATGCACCTGACTGTGTGTTCCCATCTAGGGAATCCAGGAGGGGCCAACTTGGAGATTTATTCCTTGTGTATGGGGAACATCTGAGCCCCCGGCCTGGCCCGTGGAACACGGGCCATCCAGGGAATTGAGGCCATGAGTTTGGGGTTAAATGAAGCTTGCAGGTGGAGACCATTAAGGGGAGGGTGTTAGTGAAGATGCATATTTACTGCATGCTGTTTGCGAGTGGCTGCAGTTTTCCTGCCCTGCCGACCGGGCCGGGCTATGTGGTTATGTTGTCCAGCCCACCGCCACTGGGCCATTTCTGTGTGTAAGGCAGCTCTCCTGTCCAACCCTGTCGAGGTTAATAGGGGTTTGGCACAACACAGAGCATGTATGACCTCCCTCCACCCGCTTGTAGCCAGGTGATACTGAGGGTGGAAAGCCCTAAAGGTCAAAGGTTACTCTGAAGCCTAAGGAGACAGATGAAATTGGAAGAGAAGGAAAGAGGGAAATGGGTTATGAGCTGATTTTGTGTAAAGACACCCTGGTACATTTTTACCTCTCCAAGTAAAATTATTGAGTCCTCAGTGAGACAGGCCTGTCAGCTCCTTCGAAGAAATCAACCATTCTCTTTACCTTAGGGATGCCCTGGCATTGCTTCAGTCTTCTTTGAGGACCTACTAAGTGTTTAGAGTGGATTCCCAGTGTGCTGAAAGTAGCAGGTATGAGCCATTTTCTCATTTGGAATATTTATGATGGTGCCAGTGTCTAGCTTCATGGCGTGGGACAGAGGAGGTGTCTAATAAGAGATGTTGAATGGATGAATGGATGGGAATTTACTCTGATTCGGGCAGTGGGCCAGCGAACAGCAGTGTAGGTCAACAAGAAGACGACGAATGTGTTTCTCTAAGTGTGTACTATGGGGAAGTTGCTAAAAATGCAAATTCTTGGGCTCCATACAAATTTTCTGTGTCAGAATCTCTACAGGAGAGGGTTGGTTATAGGCATTTTATAACAAGCTCTTCCTAGGTTCTGATGCATGCTTCAATCTGAGACCTATGCACTGGGTGATCATTCTTAATGAGATTGTATTGTGAGAAGCTTCCTTCTTCACAGCCCACTCATTAACAAGCACACACCTATTTGCCTGCCTCTTCTTCATGGCAGGGCGGGTTGAACACATTCAAGACAAGAACAGCAGAAGGAGGAGGCAAGGCAGTTTGTCAGAGGTGGCTCTAATGGATTTATTCAAATCATACACATGAGTTACGATATGGAATTGGAATTACCCAAGCAGCTGCTGGGGAGAGAGTAGAGTATGACATGGGCGTTCCAGAATTTGACAAGCAAGATGGCCCCAGATCAGAAGAACCACTGAGGAAGGAGCAGCCCCCTGGGAAGGGAGATGGATTTGCTGAGTGCCACTCTGGGTGTGTCATGTATGTTCTCTCTGCATCCTCATAACAGTCTTCAGCAAGGTACGCCATTGTCTTAGGTTGGTTTTGCCCCAAAAGCAGACCCTAAGCAAAGACGTAAGCTCTAGAATTACATGGGAGGAGAATTACAGGAAAGCTAAGATAGCCAATAAAGGGGTGCCAGCAAGCCAGCTGTCTTAGTCTGTTCTGGCTGCTATAACAAAGTGTCATAGACTAGATGGCTTATAGACAACAGAAACCTATGTTATACAGTAATGGAGGCTGGAAGTCCAAGGTCAGGGACTGGCTGGGTTCTAGCCAGGGTCCTTTCGTAGGTTTCAACCTGCCAACTTCTTGTCCTATCCTCACATGGTGGAAGAGCTAAAGAACTCTCTGGGGTCCCTTTTATGAGGACACTCATCTCATTCATGAGGGCTCCATCTTCATGACCTAATCACCTCCCAGCAGCTCCATCTCCTAACACCATCACATTGAGGGTGAGAATTTCAACACGTGGATTTTGCAGGACACAGGTATTCAGTCCTTAACATCACCACCACCACGGGTGACTGGAGCTAATTCTCACGAGGGAAACTGGTAGCCAGTGTAGAACACATGTCTCAGAGTTATCCCACCTGTGGGGCAAGACAGCTGGCAGCCTCCATCAGTCTGTGGTCAGGAGCTGCTCCCAGCAGGCACTTCTAGCCTGCCACACAAAATGGGCTCTGGTGGCACAAGAAGGCTGGTAGGTAAAGAAATGCAGGTGTTGGCCGTGGGAGGTCAGCTGGCATGCACTCAAGCGGTAAGTCAAGAGCACATGGGCAAAACACTCTACAGTGTCTCCTACAGCCTTTCTCGGTGGGCCCTTGAGGGAGGACTTTTGTCTTGTTCTTCTTTGCATCCATAACACTCATCACATACTCAGATGCCCCATCGCAATAGTGAAAGCAAACCCAGGAGCCAGAGGCTACCTATAATTCAATGTCCAAGAATTACATCCGCATTAAGAATAAAGGCGGAGCTGGGTGCGGTAGCTCACAGCCTGTAATCCCAGTATTTTGGGAGTCTGAGGCAGGAGGATCGCTTGAGCCCAAGACTTCGAGACCAGCCTGGGCAATGAAGTGAGACCCCTTCGCTACAAAAAATTTAAAAAGTCATCAGGGCATGCTGGTGTTCACCTGTGGTCCCAGTTACTTGAGAGGCTGAGGTGGGAGGATCACTTGAGCTCAAGAAGTGGGGGTTGCACTGAGCCGAGATCACGCCACTGCACTCCAGCCTGGGTGACAGAGCAAGATCCTGTCTCAAAGAAAAAAAAAAAGATTAAAGGCTGATGGGTACATGGAGGAGACAATAATTCTTCCAAGGGAGGGTAGCCTAGGAGGTGGCCAGTTGCCACTTGGGTATGAACAGCCACCTTGTCCCTCATGCATTCATTGTCCTGGCTTTAATTCTGGAGCAGTTTATGCTTAGCTGAGGTTTCTTTTTTGAAACTGAACTGCATTAGTGCTACAAAAACAAACCAAAACCAGCCTTGCAGAACATTAATTAAACATACATGCCTCAGAGTTCTCCTCCAATTGTTGCTCTCTGTGGGCACATGTGTTGATGGAAATAGAATCAGTGCACACCCACCATTTCTCTTGCAGCTTACGCTGACGCTGAGTACGCATATCCCCAGGCCCTGACTTTACTCCACATGTTGTGGGAGGAGCGCTTCAGAGGCATTCAGAGGCTTAGGGAAGCAATGCACCGAGAACACCTTGTACACAGCACTCTCTTCCCGCCTGTCATTCTCTGTGGCTTCAAGGATTTTATTGCTTTGACCATATTTAACGTATTTCGAAATGATCTTTATTTATTCACCTACTTGTTAATAATCTTGATTCTCTGCTCTGGAATGAATGTACTGTAAGGACAGAGGACTTCTCTGCCTTGTTTGGCATCTGTGTCATGCAGTTGATTCAGGGCCTGGCACATAGTAGGTGCTCAGTAACTATATGTTGAATGAATGAATGAGTACACATATAAAACAAAGAGGGTCATTATTTTTTCCCTTGAGCCGATATCCCTTGCTTAGCCAGTCTCTGTGCAGAAGCATTTGGCGTGTTTCCAACTTCCGCTTGCTTTAAATGGTGCTCTCTATACAGGATACTTTGTCCTTCCTTATTACTTCCTTGGGATGTGATTCCTAAAGTGGAATTACGGGGCCAGAGGGCCTATCCCTGTTTAATCCAGTAGAACTTCCTGCACTGATGGAAATGTTCTGTATCTGTGCTGTCCAGTATAGCAGCTGTTAGCCACATGTGCCTATTAAGCACTTGAAATGGGGCAAGGGTGCCTGAGAAATTGAATTTTTAATTTTTTTAAATTTTAAATAATTTAAGTAGCCATGCCTGACTAGTGGGCACCATATTGCACACTGCAGCTACACACTGTGTTAAACCATTGCTCTGCATTTGCAGGGCACCCTCCTCAAAAATAGAACCCACTAGCTGCGCCACCAGCATAGCCCACGTGCACCTGGTTACCTACATCTGCCAGCAAAGACTTTTTATGATTCTTCTTAAGCCACAGCAGAAGGGATGGGGACATTGTCAATTACTGCATTCTAGTAGCACCTACTGAAGACTCTCCAAGGGGTCAGATGTGCTAGGAGGGAGAATTCAGAAACGACCCTCCATCTCGGCCACACGCAGTCTTTGTGTTCCTTCTGGGAATCAGGTGACACATGTTAGAAGAGGCCAAATCAGCCCATGCCGGGCGTGACGATCTGGGCTTGGGGATCTGCATGTGAGCACAGTGAGCTTTGGGACTGTGTTTTCTACACCAAGAATGTAGACACGTGGTCAAAGGAGGATTTGGAGCCACTTCTGAGGAAGGCTGGCAGTCAGGGGTATAGTTGCCATTTTGGAATTTCTGGAACGTTCTAAGGATGTGAGGATTTTACATGGCAACATACGGGAGCCTGTGAGTGACTCAGGATCTAGAATGGTTATCCTGCCCACTATACCCTGCCAGAACCAACATGTTTAGGGCTTAAAGGGATGTGGCCCTCGTGGGCACAGTATCCAGAAGGTGAGTGAGTTTCTCTGGGTCTGTTTTCCCAGCACGTAGTGGGACTTCAGCCAGCTCTGCCTATTAGCACACAGCTGAGCACCTAGCACATCACAGGTGCTTTGTAAATCTCTGTGGAACACATAGCCCCATACTGCGCGCAACTATTGTAGATCAATAAGAAAAAACACGTGGAAAATAAATAAATAAAAATATTGCTAAAGTGTAAGATGCAGGAAAATGGTATATATTTGGAATTTTAGAAATAATTTTATAAGGACAGAAAAACATGACAGGGTG
The DNA here is from genome assembly GCF_001604975.1 of Cebus imitator. Lineage (NCBI taxonomy): Eukaryota > Metazoa > Chordata > Mammalia > Primates > Cebidae > Cebus > Cebus imitator. Next base: position 4,445,480 of record NW_016107323.1, read on the forward strand.
TCACAGCCAGCCTAATATTTTAGAAATTGAAATAAGAAAATCTGAAACTAGAATATTTAGAAAATTTGCTAATAAATTTTTTTAAATCCTGTGGAATGACTCCTAGATTAAGCGAGTAAGGGAATGAATGTTGAGCTGTCTGGCTGACCCTGGACCCTGCTGACCCAGCTCTGGCCCTCCATGGAGAAGGTCTGTGGTGTTTGATATTTTCTGGGGGTCCTGGTCTCATTTGAGAGCCTGACGAAAGCTATGGACACTTTCTCCCCCACCCCCTGCCCTCCAAAAATGCTTGAGTGCTCAGTCACACAGAATTTTCAGGAGGAGATTTCAGGAGGAGCAGAGTCATCCTTGAACATCCTAGGGGTCCATGGGTTCTTCTTGAGAAAGCTTGGGCTGTGGATGGGCGTGTTCCGTAGGTTAACGTCCTCTGATGATGTGGGTCAGTTTCCTGTGGCTGCTGTAACACATGACCACAAACTGAGTGGCTTAAAACAACAGAATGTACTCCAACATACATAGTTCTGGAGGTCAGAAGCTCAAAGTCAAGGAGTCAGCAGGGCAGCACCCATTCTTTGCCTCTTCCAGCTTCTGGGGCCACTGGCATTGCTCCAATTTTCACCTCCGTGGTCACACTACCTCTTCCTCTTGTCAGCCTCATATCTCCTTCTGCTTTTCTTTCATTTTCTTTTTCATTTTTTTGAGATGGAGTCTCACTCTGTCACCCAGGCTGGAGTGCAATGGTGTGACTATGGCTCACTGCAACCTCCGCCACCTGGGTTCAAGAGATTCTTCTACCTCAGCCTCCCTAGTAGCTGGGACTACAGGCGCATGCCACCACACCTGGCTAATTTTTGTATTTTTTTTTTTTTTTTTTTTGTAAAAATGGGGTTTCACCATGTTGGCCAGGCTGGTCTCGAACTCTTGACCTCAGGTGATCCATGGGCCTCAGCCTCCCAAAGTGCTGGGCTTACAGGTGTGAGCTCCCCAACCTGGCCAGAGCCATTGTGCCCAGCCTGCTTTTATTTTACAAAGACATTTGCCATTGAATTAAACCCCACTTGGGTAATCTCAAAATCTTTAATTTAATTAATTATATCCACAAAGACCCTTTCCCAGAATATGGTCACATTCGCAGGCTCTGGGGATTATGATGTGGATATATCTTTTTGCAAGGCCACCCTTCAACCTATTACAATGGGTATGGGAATGGTGGGGGGATTGTTTGCCTTGACCTCTTGACCTTGACTCACTTTCAAACATCTCTTGATCAGAACTGCTAAGTCTCAAGAGCAGAGACTGAGTTGCATCTTACCTGCTTTTCTCTGGCCTCAGTTGGTCTCTCCTGAGGATATTCTCTAATGCGGAGACCATTTGAAGTGACGCAGAGATCCTGAGCTGGACCCAGATCAGCTCTGAGATGATACAACCAGGCCCCGAGGCATTGAGTCACCCCTGTGTCTCTAGTCCTGCCCTGGTTACAGTCACTGTGAACACTCTGTGTGATGTTCTTTTCTGGAAACGAGAAGGACTGAGTGTGGAGGGGGTTTCACACCGCACCCTTTTTTTTTCTCATGCATTAACAAATAGTGGAAGAGATCACCTATAAGCCATTCTACTGAGAATGGATAGTTTGCAAGTCATGCCTTTTCAGGCCGCAGAAACAAGTTTGCCTTTCAAAAATGGTCTTCCATCCACTGGCAGAAGCTTGCGAGATGGACTCTTTCAAGTGGCATGCGGAATTTAACTCTGGTGGAGCTGTGCGTGAATACAGCCGGTCGCCTGCTTCACTGTTCTCTGAGCCTACCAGAAACTTGTGAGCTGCAGCCTCGAGAGGCATTAGAATATTCTTTACATGTTTGATGCCTTAGCCTCAGGAAATGCAAATATCTGTGCTTTCTGGAAACACATCTTCTGGCAGATAAAAGGCATCAGCCATCTGAAAACTTCTGCCTTTCTCTTCTTAACCAGTAAATTGCTATTGTTGCCCTCACTCCCCCTCTCGAGTTCTTGGAGCCATTCAATTTAATGTCCCCAAAGTTTGTGCTGAAGATGTGACACAAGGACACATTAGCACCAGATCCTTCTTAGCGATTATGCTGATGGAAAAATAAATTCTAGTGTCAGAAGGCTATACAGCTGCTTGTCTCTTGGGTGGGGGGGGGCAATTGCTCCAGGTGCAATAAATCTGAATGCCAAGCAATTACATGATCATTCAAAAAATTATTATTTAATATCTCTGTAGCTGAGGAAAACACTCCTGCTTGTGCCAACACTAGGCAATTAGCAAATGGTAATGTGTTCTGCAAACATAAGGCTTCACCTCTTTTATTTTATTATTGTGGTTGTTAACAGCCATGGAAGTGTGGCTACCATTTGTCTCTTGAAGAACAAACAGTTTGTTTGTGGCTTGAACATAAAGACAGTCACCGCCACACACGAAGTGCTAATAATCGCACGTCTTTGATGGTGCTGTAATTTGTAGATAACAGCACTTCAGTTGTCTGTTTCTTTCTTCTTCTAGGATTTAACCTTAGCCAGACATGCCTGGCTTAATGATAAGTTTGGTGGTTAGGTTTGATGGGAGCTGGAGCTGGGGCTGAACTTTAGCTGTGGGAGTCTTCGGAATATGAAGGAAGCACAGACCAATTAGCCCCTCACTTCTTGACTCAGACTTCTTGCTCCAGGTCGGGCATCTGCAGATCAGAAATCCCACCCTACCTGGCTTGGTTGCTGCCTGGAATTCGCAGACTACCCATTCCCTTATGGTGAGCCCGTGTGGATACCAAGCCGATCTGTGGGGTGGGGCTCCAGTGCATTTTGGGGACCGCACAGGTGGGGCTGAGGCTCCTCCCAGTGACCCCACCTCTCCTTCCTCACTGCCCTTCCCTGCTTCCCTCTTTTCTCCCAGCCTAGCACAAAGACCTCCTCTCTGTCTCACCTTTCACTCTGACCTCTATGGTTCATCTGCACAAAGTAACCAGAATGGGCTTTGTCTTTTAGTGACTGACATAGGAAAAGCTGCATGTATGTCTCAATATACACGTACATGTCGATGAGTTTGGGGATAAGGATGTACCTGTGAAATCATTACCACCATCCAGGTCACAAATATATTCGCCCCCTCTCAAATCTTCCTCCCACTTCCTTTATTATTATTACGATTGGGTTTTGTTTTGTTTTGTTGCATACTTAAAATTTGCTAACAGAGTGAGCTTTTTAAATGTCAACCTGCTGGTATTAATTCCCTGCTGCTTTACTCATCAGTGGCTTCCCGTTGTGCCTAGAATAAAATATAAATGTCTTCATATGACTTGTCTGATGGCCTGATATTTAGCTGGTATTCATTAGCAAGGCTATACTGGTTATTAGAAGTCTTGTCTTGTTCGTTACCTGTGAACCCCTCCCCCCACAGCTCCTTATAATCCAGCTGTGAAGGGTTCACTCCTGGCACACGTGGGGCTGAAGCCCGCTTCATCACTGCGGTCAGCATCCACCCTGAGGCTATGTGGGTCCCTGACGTAGTCTGCCTAGCTTGTAAGGCTTACAAGTTTCTGTAGGTTCTACATCCTCTGCCTCCCTCTCCAGACCCATACCTTAGTGCCCTCACACAGCCACAGGGACCTTATTTCAGTTCCCCAGACACCCCAAGCTCACACTGACTTTTCAGGGCATTTTCCCATGCTGCTGCTTCTGCCTGGAAGGTTCTAACCTCTAATCCCTTCTCAGGGCTGACCCTTCTCATCCTTCCTACTTCCGAGGGGCGCCTACCTCCTCAGAGAAGCCTTTCTTACCTTGCCTTTTTGCTAGGGCCCCTCCCTTATTCTCTGTCTCTGCTCCTTCTTTATTTCATTCATAGGAGTTAGCCTGGCCTTAATTATTTTGCTTGTTCATTCACACATTTTTATGCACTCTTCCCCCTGAGAATGCGTGCTTCATCAGACCTGGAACCGAGCCTGTGACGGTCCCATTTCAACTCCCCAACTGCCTAATACAGCACCAGAAACCTATGTATCATATGGTAATTATTCTGGAATGGAAGAAGGAAAGAAGGGAGACAGGAAAAGGAAAGAGAAGAAGAAAGAGTGAAAGGGGGTGGAAGGGGTGAGGCCCCACACTTGTGGCAAAAACGATAACAGCTGCATGGATCACTGCCTGAGCCAAGGACATGAAATATATCATCTTTATATCCTCACAATAATCTAAGCAAGTTTATAGAATTTCTCCCATTTTACAGATGAGGAGCCTGAGGCTCCAGCTGGAAGTGACTTGCTCAGATCACAAAGGTAGGCAGGGCTGAGGTTAGGGTTTAGTCCTCAACATCAGCCAACTCATTAAAATGCCTGAATGTGGTGCCGGAGGAGGCAGACCCAGCCTCAGCTTCAGTGGGAATGGTAGGCTAGTGATTCTCGAAAACTGAGAGCGCCTAAGAGTTACCTGGGGGTCACTTGGCTGCATTCATTCGTATATTCATTGCAACACTATTCACGATAGGAAGGACATGGAATCAACCCAAATGCCCATCAATAATAGACTGGATAAAGAAAATGTGATACATATACACCATGGAATACTATGCAGTCACAAAAAGGAATGAGATCATATCCTTTACAGGGACATGGTTGGAGCTGGAAGCCATCATCCTGAGAAAACTGACACAGGAACAGAAAACCAAACACTGCATGTCCTCACTTATAAGTGGGAGCTGAACCATGAGAACACACGAACACAGGGAGGGGAACATCACACACTGGGGCTTATTGGGGGACGTGGTGGGGGGAGGAAGAGCATCAGGAAGAGCTTAATACCCCCACATGATGGGTAGATAAGTGTAGCAAACCACCATGCCACATGTTTACCTATGTAACAAACCGGTACATACTGCATACCCCAGAACTTAAAATAAAAATTAAAACTAAAAAAAAAAAAAAATTACCTGGGGGAGACAAACACAGTGACTTATGCCTAGAATCCTAGCACTTTGGGAGTCCAAGGTAGGAGGATCACTTGAGCCCAACAGTTCAATACCAGCCTAGGCAATAGAGTGAGACCTTGTCTCTTAAAAAAAAAAAAAAGGGAAAGAAAAAGAAAAAGAATAGTAGGGTATGGTGGTGTGCATCTGTAGTCTCAGCTACTTGGCAGGCTGAAGCGGGAGGATTGCTTGAGCCAGGCAGGTTGAGGCTGCAGTGAGCCATGATCACATCACTGTACTCCAGCCTAGGTGACAGAGTTAGACCCTGTCTCAAAAAAAAAAAAAAAAAGGGAAAGAAAAATGGTGTCACCTGGGATCTGGGGTATGTGCTTAGAATGCGGAGTTCTGATTTCATACCGAGATGTGATTTTAGTAAGTCTGGCATGCAGCCCTGGAATCAATGTTTTTTAAACACCCTAGTTCCACACTGTGAGAAACACTTTCATTTTCTTATTCTCAAGGGCAGGAAGGAGTCTCTGCACTTCTGGGTCCTAGCACAGGGTGCAAGGCTGGTGCTCAGTAAACATTAGCTAAATACATAGATGCATGAATGAGTGAGTGGATGAATGTTTTTACTTTGGATTTTTTTTTTTAATTAAGCAAGAAATTTTCAAAGTAATTTGGGTCCTGTTAGAATTAATAGAGTGTAGGCTCAAATAACTTTCCTCCTTTCAAGGCTGTAACCTAATTTGTGTCTGAAAAGTAGAGAAGATTGTAGATTTCATTTCCTTTTTTGCCTGTTGGAAGCCAAGCACTCTTTCGTTTGTTTAATTGTGTACTGCAAAATGCGGAAGATTGATGTCTCTGGATAACATTTATTTGGCTGAATATCTTGATGTCTGATGACTTTTCCTTACCAGGCTCTGAAATGTTAGGAAATGGAGATGTAAATAAAGAGGCTTGTGGGATTTCTTTTTCTTCCTGCATTTTTCCTTTCTTTCTTTCTTCCCCCGATTTTTCCTTTCTTTCTTTCTTCCCCTTCCAGTTAGTGATGGTTCCAGGATTAGTGGTAAGGGACTCCTGAAAAGCTTAAAGCTTGAAAATCCTGTTAGATAATTGTGCTTTCTGGAGGCCCAGGAGGACTCTTAAGTAAGGAGCTTCGAGGAGGAAAGAGGGCTGGGAGGAGACTTGGCCTGCTTGCCCTCTTGGAATCTTCTCTCCTAGACTTGGTGTGCTCCATTCCCAAGGCAGCTGTCTTAGTCCACTCGGCCTGCTGTAACAAAAGAGCATAAACTGGGTGGCTTATAAACAATGTTTATTTGTCACAATTCTGAAGTCCAGGATCAAGGCACCAGCAGATTCAGTGTCTGGTGAGAACCGGTTTCCTGGTCTACAGAGTGTACCTTCTTGCTGTGTCCTCTTACGGAAGGGGCGAGGGATCTCTTTCAGTCCTATTTTATAACAGCACTAATCCCATCAATGAGGGCTCCATCCTCATGACCTAATCACCTCCCAAAGGGCCCCACCTCCTAACACCCTCATTTTGTGGTTAGGATTTTAACATAGGAATTTGGGGTTGGGGGACATGACATTTATAGCATAGCGGCAGCCACATTCTATTAAAAATCTATAAGGGAGTGGGATGTGTTTGCTCAGAAGGAATTGCAGAGAATGAAATGGCACAGCCTGATTTTTTAGCTTTTTTAAGAGCAAATGGGCCAGGAGCAGTGGCTCACACCTATAATGCCAGCACTTTGGGAGGCCAAGGTGGGCGGATTACTTGAGACCAGAAGTTCGAGACCAGCCTGGCCAACATGGCAAAACCCCATCTCTACTAAAAATATAAAAATTAGCTGGGTGTGGGGACATGCACCTGTGGTCCCTGCTACTCAGGAGGCTGAGGCAGGAGAATCGCTGGAACCTGGGAGGCGGAGATTGCAGTGAGCAGAGATTGTGCTGCTGCGCTCCAGCCTGGGCGACAGAGTGAGAATCTGTCTCAAAAAAAGAGCAAAGGGGAAAGTTGGGCAGACACAGGATATGGAAGAGAGATGATTTCCTGACAGCAGGCAGGGCCAAGGGGCTGGATACCCCCAGACTGACCAAGGAGGAACAGGCAGTTCGGAAGCCGCAAACTGGAGGAGTCCACTAGAAACTGTGTGGCCTGAAGGACAAGACACTCATTCATGCATTCATCTGATAACAATTTATGTTTTGTTTATGGCTGAAGCCTCGGCACCTAGAGAGGGATATAGCCTTGAACAAAACAAGCCGCTGCCCTCATGGAGCTTACATCCAGTGGGAGAGACAGAAAATAAATAGTAAAGTGCAGGATGTGCTGGAGAGTAACAAGAGTAATGGAGAAAAAGCAGGACTAGGGGATGCCGAGAGTTGCTGGGGAGGGGAAGCGGCTGTTTTCATAGAGCTATGAGGAGAGGTCGCCCTGATGATGCTGGACAAGCAAGCACCAAAACCGAGGAGGCTCAGCCCGGGAGCGCTCTTGGCTTCACCCAGGAAAGAACGCTGCAGCAAGCCAGCGGGGTTGGCAGCTTTTACTGAGGCAGCAGTGCACAGCCGCAGCAGAGGCACTGCTCCTTGTGCAGCCGGGCTACCCCTGGGCAGTGTGCCCAGAGCAGCAGCTCAGAGCCAGGTCTGCACTCGGATTTATACACACTTTTAATTATAGCAAATTAAGGGGTGGTTCATGCAGCAATTTTTAGGATAAAGGTGGTAACTTTCTGATTGCCAGGTCATTGCCATGGAAAGGGGCAGTAATTTGGGTGTTGCCATGGTAAACTGACAGGGCACATTTGTGGGCATGTCTTAGGAGGAGGTGCTTCCACTGGCAACTTGTTTCAATCAGTCCTCAATTTGGTCCAGTGTCCAAGCACCACCTCGGAAGTCTAGCCCACCTCCTACCTCACTGAGATGCCACATTTGAGCAAAGACTTTCTTACGGTTGGCTCCCTGGGAATTGATTCTTATGGAGGTTTATTAGGGAGCAATACCTGGGGAAGGAAAGGGAACAGGAGCGGCAGAGGGAGAAACAAGCTGTGGGTCACCCAGGGGAAGCCTCAGCTAATCCTGCAGGGAGTTCGGTGCTGTCCCTGGCCTTTATTCACCTGCATCCACCACTCACTGGATGTGGGCTGCCCTGGAAGCCAGCGTGGCTTTCATGAAGGAGTTGGCTTCGGCAGGGGCAGTGCCCGAGGGAGGCTGACAGCTGAGGCAGCATAGCCAGCTGCTGGATAGGTACCTCCTGTGTTTTGAAGGCAATCTTGGCAGCACATGACCTTGTCCACCAGACCTGAAAGATGGGAGGGGAGCAAGCCAGGTGGACTTCTGAAGGAAGAGTGTCCAAGCGGAGAGAACAGCAGGTGCAAAGGCCCTGAAGTGGGCGTGTGGCAGGAGTTTCAAGAACAGCAGGGACAGCAGTATGACAGGAGCAGAGTAAATGTGGGAAGGGGATTCGGAGATGCAGTCAGAGAAGTTTTAAAGCCTATATTGCAAAGAGTCTCTCGTGGCTCGGAAAGGACGTTGGCTTTTCTCTCTGAGCGCTGTACTGGAAATACACGCTCAGCACCTAAGGCCCACAGTCATAATTCGAGCTATAGTCTGTGCCAATCGGTCTCTAAGGAGGTGATGGAGACCCCAACAGGGCAGAGAGCACAGCGTGGGGAGCTTGGTGGGGACTCTGGATGGCTGGATCCAGCCCCCTGCCCTCGGAAAGGACTGACCCTTTATGTCACTGCAAATGTGAGTGTTCCCCAGGTGCTGAGACAGACCCAAGACCCAAGGCCAATCCTGAACCCCTGCCTCACAGACAGGGTTCCCCAGATGGGGATGGGGAGCAGCAGAAACCCAGAGATGAACACAGGGCCTCAGCCTCAAGTCTCCAGACCTGGAAAGGAACGAAACCTCTCCACCGTCCAGCTCTGGCCGCTAGAGAGTGGGTAGAATGGCCAGCCACAGCCTGATTGGTTCAGGACTCCTGGGAGTTGGGATAAGAACGCTGGAGGAAGGTGAGGGTCCTGCAGAGAGAAGCTGGGGCAGCAGAGCATGGCGGTGAGGTGTGCTGCCAGCCCCCTACCCAGGGTTCCTCTTTTCACTTTCTACAGCATAGCCGAGGGGCTTAGCTTTCTAAACTGTACATTGGGATATAAATTAGCACCCAGGCTACACAGAGAAGGAGCAATGAAAAAAGCCATCGTCCATTGACCACCCACAGTATGGCAGGCCTGGCTAGGCCTGTTAGGTCCCCTGACCTGTTTTAACCCTTTGACCAGCACCTAACTGTGCTCAGCAGCCAGCCCAGTGACTATTAGTATAGACTAGATGCTGAAAAAAGTTGTTGAATTTATGAATAAATAAATAAACAAATGAACAGAATGCTCTCCAAGGTAGACATTATTAGTCGTGTTTTATGTATGAGAAAACTGAGATCAAGGGAAGCTGGTAACTTGCCATAGAAACCACACATGAACATTCATAAGGGAGGTAGAATCCCAAACCCATGTCTGCTTGAGGTAAAATTAACAATGTCTTCAAAATCCATACTCATTTATGTGCCCCAAGACATTTGGCAAGTGAATAAACTTCAAAAATATGCACTCAACCTTTTGGGGAAAAGGGAGATTTTATCCGCAGTGTGGAAATGGGATTTGTTCTAACAGGACAGGTAAGGTTGGGCTCCCCATGAGGCCTAGGGAGGTGCTACAAACGGGAATAAGAGGCAGCAGAGCCCCTTCAAAGGCTCGAAGGGTGGGGGGACCACAGAACACTCCAGAGAGAGGACAGACAGACAGGGCTGTGATGCGTGGCAGGGCCGGTCAGGAGAGCTCCGCGTGGAGCTGGCTGAGGCCAGGCTGCAGCCCTAGAAATCAGCCTCGCTGACCACTTTGCCTCTGGTCACGGCTCTCCCCCAAGCCTGGAGCCCCATCTTGCTTACATTAGCTCTGCTGCTGCTAATTGCACAGCTGAGGCTCAGGTTTCATGCACATCTTTAGTGGACAGGGGTTGACAGTCATGATGTGTTCAGTCTCGTCCTACTAGCTCGGGCCGCCACCCAAAAGCACTTAGCAAAACCTCCTTCTCAAGGCACAGAGTTAGGCCCTGAGAATTCAAGGATATAAATAAGACAGTGTCTTGGACGCAAGCAGCTTACAATCTAAATTCATTCACTTAATAGGCATTGATTGCACACCTACCATATGCCAGGCACACAACATGAACGATTGAAAATATGAAAATGAGTAATGATGAAATAGTACCCACAAGAAACTCATGAATTAGCATTTGTTCACTGATGTATTCACGTACTGAATAGCTACTGAGCACCTCCTGTGAGCCATGCCGAGGAGTGGCTGCCCAGAGACACTGCTAATGTATTAATACAAACAGCACCGACAGAGGAGGAGAACTCAGGGCATCGCAGAGAAGGGAACACTGACAATCTCAGCAGAGAGATGGGTGGTTTATTAGCTTTCTGTTGCTGCTGTAACAAATGATCATGAGTTTATTAGTGTACAGTTCTGGAGGCCAGAAGCCCTGAAATAAAGGTGTCAGCAGGAAGTCAGCTGCATTTCTTCTGGAGGCTTAGAGGAGAATCCACTTCCTTATCTTTTTGAAAGTATAAAGGTCGCCTACATTTCTTGGTGTACAGCCTCTTCTTCCATCTTTAAGGCCAGTAGCAAATATCTCCAAACCTCCCTCCCCTCCCCCTCCCCCTCCCC
>NW_016107323.1:4458670-4514945 GCF_001604975.1 Cebus imitator
TCTCTGACCCTCTTGCCTCCGTTTTATAGGAAGCCTTGTAATTATATCCACCCATCTGGATAATTCAGGATCATCTCCCCATCTCAAGGTTCTCAACCACATCAGCAACCCCTTTTTGCCCTATAAGGTCACCCATTCACAGGTTCTAGGAGCTCAAGTGTAGCATCTTTGGAGGGCCCTTATTCTGTCTACCACAGCAGGAAGGCACCGAGGCAGGGGAAACTGCTTCAGTGAAGGCACAGTAAACATGGCGCTGAATGCAGGGAATGAGCCGGAGCCCTTTGGACCTCCTCCTTGATGAGGTGGGCTCCTAGAACCAGGCCAGTGGCTTGTTCCAAAGCTACCATGTCGGGTGACAGTCATGCTGTCTTTACTCGAATGGCATGTTTATTTGTAGTGGCTTATTGAAGGCAGGGATGGTTTAGAGACTGGGGGGCCTAACTCCAGTGCCTGGGAGCAGGCGCATTTTTGGTCAGGTTTTATAAATTACAAAGATTGAGAATTCAGTGTGCCCTGCAGTATTGGGAAGTGAAACACCAACACTCTTAAGGACCAGGGTCACTTTCTCCCCTGTATCCCCCACGTGGGGCAAGGAGGCAAGCCCTAGGTGACCAAAAGGAGGTCGGAGCTGCTCTTGGATATATCCTGGGGTCAGCAGAGCTTCAGCCCAGAGTCTAGCACCCTCTGTATCCATCACCAGCGTGACCGATACAGATCTTTTTAATCCCAAAGCAAAGAATCATCACAGTGGAGTATCCAGTAGACATGGGTTGACACAAAGATGCGAAAGATTGTGCCCAGATCCCAGCTGTCTTGCTAGCATGCTGTGTGGCCCTAGGCAAGTCACTTAACCTCTCTGAGCTTCAATTTTCTCATCTGGATAGCATGGATAATAATTTCTACTCTAGGGGGCTAGTGGAAAGATTGAATGATGCTTTCCAAATGAAAGTGTTATAATTTTGAAAGGGTGGGATTTTAAAAAGGATCTTCTCACTCTTTGAAAGACGGTCACACACTCAGGATCTCAGAGTCCCTCTCAGTTAACCAGGACACTCTTCCAGAGCAGTCTGTTCCAGAACATTGTGGGGGACCAGAGTGTGTAGTTCCAGGCATCTGCTCGCTGATGTAATAGAGCAGGTGGAGGACATGAAGTTGACCTTCTTTTTTTTTTTTTTTTTTGGGATAGAGTTTTCACTCTTGTTGCCCAGGCTGGAGTGCAATGGCACAATCTTGGCTCAATGCAACCTCTGCCTCCTGGGTTCAAGTGATTTTCCTGCCTCAGCCTCCCAAGTAGCTGGGATTACAGGCATGTGCCACCACGCCAGCCTAATTTTTTTGTATTTAGTAGAGACAAGGTTTCACCGTGTTGGTCAGGTTAGTCTCAAATTCCTGACCTCAGGCGACCCACCCGCCTTGGCCTCCCAAATTGCTGGGATTACGGGCGTGAGCCACCACACCAGGCCGACTGACTTTTTAAACCTCCCTCCCCCTCCCAGCCCTGCCTGGTTTTTCGTGTTGGTGGTTACCTGAGAATCCAGATCCATCAAACCCACACCCCAAGCTGGTGATTGGGAGGTGCGAGCAGTGAGAAAGCGAAACGTGTTCTCGCCCACAACTGGGATGTTTCAAGTAGCTTTGCCACATTTCAAATTCAAATAGCTGCAGTGCTTCCCAGTGCTGTATTAGTTTTTGCAATTACCAGGTAGAAAGGCCTACGACAGAACTCACAGGTCAGCCCATGTAATGGTTTTCTCCACATAAATTATGGAGCCCACCCTCCCCTACGTTGCTAAGAGAGAATTCAGAAGTGCCAAGAACAGCCTCTTCATGAAGACCCCCAGCAAGCTAAATACATGATTTTGAAATTGCTTAGAAAGAACTTGAGTTTCCACCTCTGAGCCCCCTCCAGGTGGGCCCTGCAGTATTGGGCTGGGTGAGTCCCAGGAGCCCTTGAGGCTCAAGGGGTTTACTCCCCTTCCAAATATTTATGAAGGAGTTGCGTGGGCCAGGATGCTAAGCTGAGCTCATCATGGGCTAAAGACTTTTCCATAATTGTCTTAAGTCAACGTCAGAGCAACCTTGTGAAAGTAAGTTCTATAATCCTCATTTTAGAGATTAGAAGAATAAGGCCCAGATTGAAGCGGGAATTAGATCTGAGTTGGAAATTCATCTCCCAAACCAGGCTCCATCATTTAAGAAAGGATTGCACAAAATGTTTTTCCTCTCAGCTTTGGTTTATTCACCTGCAAAAATGAGGATCTTTCAAGGACTTTAAGGGATGCTGGGAGGAGTAAATTAAGATATGTAATTTTGGTGGGTACTCCCAGAGAGGCAGCTGTGTCGATCGGTGTTGACTGAGTTGCCCTAGTCTCGCATTTGTCTTTGACCGCTAATTCCATGCTCTGCCTCCAGGGGGCCCCATTCAGAGCCTGAGCTCTAACAGTGACCTCTGCCACTGAAAATGATGCCCAGGAAGAATGGAAGGTAGTTCTCAAATAAATGAGACAATAATAAAAATAACTTAAATTTAAAGTAAAACTCTAAACAAGGCATGGTGTGTAAAGCACCCAGCATCAGCTACATCCAGGAAGGGCCTCTAAGCTGGGACACAGCCTGTATTTTTTTTTTTTTTTTTTTGAGGTGGAGTCTCACTCTGTTGCCCAGGCTGGAGTGCAGTGGCATAATCTCAGTTCACTGCAAACTCCACCTCCCAGGTTCAAGTGATTCTCCTGCCTCAGCCTCCCAAGTAGCTGGGATTACAGGCACCTGCCATGCCTGGCCTCAGGTGATCTGCTTGCCTAGGCCTCCCAAAGTGCTGGGATTACAGGTGTTTTGAGCCACCACACCCAGCCCCAGAGCCTCCATTTGTTCATTATGGGGCTCAGGACAGCACAGAATAGTCCTCAGTGATGAGTTACTGAATGCATGAATAAACCCCAGCAGCATCTGGAAAAGCATGAGGGAGGCTGTCATGAATGCAGGCTCCTACTGACGAGTAAGCGCAGGAGGAAGCATAAAAGAAAGCCTTGGCTGCAGCCAGGTGACCTGGGGCCACTCTTGTGTGGCCATTTGTCAATCGTGTAACTTTAGGCAAGGCAGCCATGTGTCCAGGCCCTTAGGTTTCCCACTTGTAAAACAGCAGCACTGGGGTAGGGTACACTACAGAGGCTAGACTTCCAGAAAGTCCAGGTAGCATCAGAGGGTGCTGTTGGGACTTCTCTTCTCTGCAGATTGGATTGCTCTTCTTCATCCTGGTCTATTTCATGTGTGCATGAACAGGCTGGGCATGCTCTGAGGAAGCAGACCTCCCAGGATCTAAGCTGGCCATGTCAACATCATATCCTTAGATAGCACATGGACCAAGTAACAAATGGACATCCCAAAATTTAGAACTCTAAGGCTCTTGCTTCTCCTTTCACTGCCTAAATGTTTCTTCCTGGCCCAGGAGGCTCTGAGCTTCGACAGGAAGATTCCTCCACCCCACCTATCCCCCACCTTCAACTGTTTTGGAATCCCTCTAAGAATCATACTGCACTGGCCACCGAGCATAATAGCATCAACAGTTGCAGACTGTCTGCATACCCTTAGCCACATCACTTAATTTTTCAGACTTCTGTTCTTAAATCTAGAAAGGGATAATGAAGTATCCACTTTTTTTTTTTAAGAGATGGGGTCTCACTCTTTGGTTCAGGCTGAAGTGCAGTGACATGATCATAGCTTACTGCAACCTTCAATTCCTGGACTCAAACCTCCCACCTCAGCCTCCCAAGTAGCTTGGACCACAGGTGTACACCACCACACTGGTGAATTTTTTTTCATAAAGATGGAGACTCACTTTGTTTCACTGCTCATCTCAAACTCCTGGCTTCAAGCAATCCTCCTGCCTCAGCCTCCAAAAGTGCTGGGATTACAGGCATGAGCCATTGTGCCTGGCTGATGTACTCACTTCTGATGGAAAGACATGAGGCTTGGCTGAGATAATGAGTTTAGCACAGTGCCTGGTATGCAGTAGGTGCTCAATGAGTGCCAATGCTCTTCTTGTAATAAATCTTTGCTGTCCCAATGATTAGTGTGTGGCAGCTGGACCTCTGAGTCATGAACAGCTCTCAGAGACTGGTAGGAAATGATTTGAGGCATTTCTTGGTGGTCACTTGTCTTGTTCTTTCTTATGACTTTTTCTTCCTTTTTTTTAAAAAAATAATTTTCTTCTCTTCCCTTAACAGGATGGAGAGAAATTCTAACTTTGCCTCCAGGTTGACATTGTAGGGGCAAGGGAAAGCTTCCCCTTCACCCTTGGAAGGTCCGCTAAGATATCAACTCACAAAAGGCAAACTAACTGGAGAAAAGGCATACAAATATATATTTGATCATAGTTTTAGATGACACGGGAGCCTTCAGAATAAAGACTCAATCCCTCGATGGAGTGCAGAAGCTTCTATACCATCTTGGAGTTGCAAAAAGAATGGGGGTTGGGTCCTGGCAACATGGGTTATAGGAATAGGGAGAAGAGAAATTCCATTGAGAGGCAATAAATGAATATAAGTGAGGATTCAGTGGGCTTGAAGGACAAGGTCTGTGGACAATGGTTTGTGACAAAAGGATGTCCAGGTTTGTCAACACACTCTAGTCCTCCTTCCTGTGATATGCATTCAGTTCATGAAAGCCCAGGGAAGGTCCCTGGTTTCTCTGGTTGGTCTGGACTTTAGGCACATAAGGCAACTTCAGCCTGTGCATTGGGAGAGGTGGAGGCTTGAGAGGCAAGGGAGGGGGCAGGGAGGAAAAACAATTGTCCTCCTTGGCAGGTCTGTCTGGTCTTTATGGGGGAAGGTCTCCTCTGGCATCTGTTGATTTCTGAGGGCCTTTAATTCAAATACTCATTATAGCAGGGAGCCAAATTTTGGGATGAAGTTCTCTGTGCTCCTTCAAAGAAATGCATGTGAAGTATTTCTAAAGATTCTCAAGTCAAGGAATTCAGCATTAGAAATGGTGCCCTTTTGCAGCACACACGGATTCCGTGCGGCGGCCCGTGATATTATGCAACTGCCATGTACAGCACATTTTGCTTTGATAGGTTTGAAAGAAGTGACATTAAAGAGAGAAGAATATGGCACCATAGAGGATGGATTTTCTTACTCTCTCTTGCTCATGACTTAATCTGAGATGAGATTGGTTCACTTTGATAGCTCTTTTCACTCTCTTCCTTGCAAAAGGCGAGGTAGGAACCTCATTTCTTTTTTGGCTGGTTGCTGCGACTCCAAAGGTGAGCCTGCATGGAGAATGTTGAAGGGCTGTCTGTGCTGCCCTGCCACCCTCGGCCGCCTTAGGCAGGCTGAGCCCTCCAGAGGGCTGTGTGGAATAGATGGATATGCTCCCTGGAGTTAATAAATACCTATCTTCGCCTGGTCCCCTCTAATTCATCCTGCGCACAAGCGCCAGAACATGCTATCAAAAGCAGACCATGTCTCACGTAAAATTCCCCAGGGGTTTCCTACTAACCTCGGGGTAAAGTCTGAGCTCCTTAGCATGGGGGGCAAGGCCTTCGGGATCTGACCCCTGCCTGATTCCCCTCCTATGTCCCTCACCGCTCTCTCCACCCCCACTTCTGCCCAACCCCCGTTCTCCTGAACTGACAGCTGAACACACAGGCTCTTTCCTGCCTCCCTGTTTTACACAGCCTCTGCTAGGATGCTCCTCCCCTTTCTGTTTAACTCCCATTTGCCCTTCGAGACATACTAGAGAATATAACAGTAATAATACTATAACAATAGCTAACAGGGGTTGAGTGTTGTTTACTGCATGCCAACCACTGAACTAAGCCCATTATGTACACTCACACCTGTAGTCACAGCCAAGCTGAGAGGGAAGCACTGTTATTATTATTATTAATAATATTAATAATGTTGTTAATCCCATCATCCACCCCCCATTTTGCTAAAGATGTGCCTCTTTTGAGCTTCTGAAGCATGTATAGACTGGACCATAATTGTTGGTTTTCTCCTCTGCCTCTTGCACTAAACTGTGAGCTCATTCATTCATTCATTCATTTGGTCAGCAATTACTGAGCACTATGTGCCAGACACTGTGTTTAATGCTAAGGATAAGAGTGACCCAGACAGATGAAAAGATCTCTGCCCACATAAAACTTACAGTGTCTGGGAGTAAGCCACGGAGGGAAGAGTCTTAAAAATTTAGAAAACCAGGTTGGGTGCGATGGCTCACGCCTGTAATCCCAGGCTGAGGCGGGCGGATCCCCTGAGGTCAGGAGTTCATGACCAGCCTAGCCAACATGATGAAACCCTGTCTCTATTAAAAATACAAAAGAATTAGTCAGCATGGTGGCAGGCACCTATAATCCCAGCTACTCAGATGGCTGAGGCGGGAGAATCACTTGAACCCGGGAGGTGGAGGTTGCAGTGAGCCAAGATTGTACCACTGCGCTCCAGCTTGGACAACAAGAGCAAAACTCTGTCTGAAAAACAAAAATAACAACAACAACAACAAAAATCTAGAAAACCACATCACTAAAATAATCACAATTTGCAACAAGTGATAGGCAAACTAAAACAAGAATAATGGGGTGGAGCTGAGACGCCTTTTGACAGGTGGTCAGGGAAGGCGTCTTTGAAGTTGTGACATTTCTGGTGAAGACCAAAAGTAGAGAAAGGGTCAGCTATGGAACGGCAGAGGGAAAGGTCTAGGGAATCACATGTGTGAGGACCCCCAGGCAGGAACGAGCTTACTGTACTGAAGGAACCAAAAGGAGGCCAGGCTGACTGTATGATCAGGAGTTGAGGGAGAGCAGCATAAGGTGAGGCCAGGCACCAGTTCTGAGGTTCAAAGCCAAGGTGAGGAGCTGGGGTTTTATACTAAGAGCAACAGGAGATGATGAGAGGGTGCTATAGATTGAATGTTTGTCCTCCAAAAGCCCCAAATTCGAATGTTGAAATTCTAATCTCCAAGGTGATGGCATTAAAAGGTGGGGCCTTTTGGGGAGTGATGAGGTCATGAGGGTGGAGACCTCATGACTGGGATTACTTCCCCTATAAAAGAGACCCAGAGACCTAGCTAGCCTCTTCCACCATGTGAGAACACAGGAAGAAAGTGCCAGCTATGAGCCAGGAAGTGAGCCCACGCCAGACACTAAATCTGCTGGTGCCTTGGTCTTGGACTTCCCAGCCTCCAGAACTGTGAGAAATAAATGTCTGCTATTTATAAGCCACCCAGTCTGTAGTATTTCGTTGTCTCAGTCCAAATGCACTATGAGGGCTCTAAACAAGAGAGTAATATGATCACATTTACATTTTAATTCCTCTGGTAAACCAGAAAATGGAATAGGGCAAGAATGGATGTGGGAGGAGCAGTGAAGGGGCTGCTGGAGCCCCCAGACAAGAAAGGATGGAGGCCTGGGGGGGCAAGGGAACCAGCAAGGAGATGAGAAAAATGCACAGATTGGAGCTAAATTTTGAATGTGAAACCCTGGGAGTTTGCTACTGTTCTGCAGATAGAGGTGAGGAGGAGGAGGAATTGGATGACTCCTGGGTTTCCTGCTGGAGAGACTGGGAGGATGGGGGCACTGTTTACTGAGGGGTGGGAATCCAGGAGTGAGAAGGAGAGAACTGGTTTAAGGGGAAATCAAGAATGCAGCTGGAGTCTGCCAATGTCTTGAGGGTAGAAACCTTGTCTTATTCATTACATATATTCTAGCACTTACCCTGTGCCTGGCATACAGTAGTTGTTCAATAAGTGCTTGTTGAATGACTACATGCCCACATCCACCTGATCAATAGGGATGCAGTGTTAGTCCCTGCTAAGGCAGATCTTATCTGGGGTTGCACAGAGGATCCACACTTGAATAGGCCCCAAGCAGGGCAGTGTTCATTCTTCACAGTGCCCAGTGCAAAATGAGAAGGTGAAGCCCCTTGTTAAAAATCACTAAGGAGTGTAAGGTGATGATAGCAAATCACTAAACCAACCACAGGTGCTCTGCACTGCACAGCTTGCATGGTCATGAAGCTGGTTTGGCTCCTAAGTAGGAAGCTGACCGGTTAAGGGTTAGCGGGCGTTCATCCAGGGTTTCTGAGATACAGGCTGATGCGGAACTTTCTGTAGAACAGCAGAAGGAGCCCAGATGTTCCAGGAGCCCAGCAGGGACAGGCTGCATGCAGCTTGTGTGTCTTGGGGAGCAATTCAGCTGTGTATCTCTCCTTGATGATGCATCCTTGCCACCTCTTCGATCAGGCCCAGGTGCAATGGGCACTGGCCAGATTGGAGGTGGGAAGGCAGGCCCTCAAGTGGGTGGGGGTCCTTCCTGGGCAGCAGCAGGAGGTCCCTGCTCTAAACTGCAGACCCCAGGGCTGCATGCTGGGGGAGCTGCACGGTGCATTCCTCTCCTTTCCTTTTCTCCCCCCTTTCCTCTCATATTTGTGCCCCTGTTAAATCAGGTTACTTTAAATTATAGAAAATAATAATAACAAATGTTGCTAATTACTCAGCCTTGGGGATGTGTCAAGGACTGTGCTGAACACCTTATCGTCACAGTCATATTTAACCTTCACAACAACCCTTGAGGTTAAGCACTATTCTCCATTCTCATTTAACAGGAAGGAAGCTGAGGCTTAGCAAGATCACGTCACTTGTCCAAAGAGAAGAGACATCGCTGTTATGGATTTAGCACCTGCTACACATGCTCTCAAATCCTAAGTTAGTACTCTCAGTTTATGGAAGAGGACAGTGGGGGTCACAGAGCCCAAGAATGTGGCCTGAGGTCACACAGCTAGTGAGAGGCAGAGGATTTGAGCCCCTGTCTCTCAGATTCTAGAGCTGCGGCATGGTGCCACATTGTTGGGGATGAATCTGCACCACTTCTTAACTGAATGATCTTCGGCAAGTTTTCTAAAGAAACACTTTAACATCTGCATTTGTCTCCAAGCCCGAAGAGAGTTCAGGTCCGTGGTTCTTTCATACCTCTGTGCTGTCGCCCATGCTGGTCTTTCTGCCCGGAGTGCCCCTTCTGCTTCTCAGCGGGGGGTCCTACAAGATCCAGTTGGGATGGGATTTTGTTTTTGGTGTTGTTTTCCCCACAGGGCAGTGAGCTCCTGAAGGCTATGAGCAATGTCTCACTCACCTCTGTTTCCTCCATGCCTACTCCAGTTCTCAGCAGAGTCGGTCCTGTGTCAGCTAGCTATTGCTGTGTAACAAACTACCCCAAAACTCAAAACAACTTCAACAATAAGCACTTAGTAGTAGTATTCACAAGTCTGGGGTATAGCTCTATGGTTCTTCTGGTCTCAGCTGGGCTTTTTCATGCATCTCATACGTCAGCTGTAGGTGGGGGAGTTGGCTCTGCTTTCTAGACTGGGCTCTTTCATAGGTTTGGGGTCAGCTGGCTGCAGGCTGGTCTAGGATGGCCTCTGATGGTACAGCTGGGTTTTCCTTCACCATCTCTAATCCAATAGCAGGCTAACCCAGGCCTATTCACACGGCCATGCTAGGGCACCGAGAGAGGGAGCAGAATTGAACAAGGTTTCTTTAGGTCTGGGCATAACATTCAAAGTATTATAGCACCGTCACGTCCACTGCATTCTTTTGGCCAAATAAAGTCACACAGTCCAGCTCAGAGTCAGTGTGCAGGGGCACTTCCAAAGAATGTGAACAACAGAGGAATAAGAAATTGAATAGAAATGCATCATAAATGTTTATTAATTAAATAAATGTGCATTTAACATGTGCCAATAACTACTGTAAGTTTTTTCCATATTAACACATTTGATTCTGACAGCTACCCACTGAAGGAGTTACTACGTTTTATCCCCATTTCACAGATGAGGAAACAGAAGCACAGGAAGGTTATGTAATTCAGGGGTCCCCAGCCCCTGGACCATCCACTGGTACTGGTCCATGGCCTGTTAGGAACTGGGCCGCACAGCAGGAAGTGAGTGGCAGGCAAGCAAGCGAAGCTTCATCTGTATTTATAGATATTCCCCGTTGCTTGCATTACCACTGAAGCTCTACCTAAGCGGCAGCATTAGATTCTCAGAGCGGCACGAACCCTATTGTGAGCTGTGCATGCAAGGGATCTAGGTTGCATGCTCCTTATGAGAATCTAATGCCTGATATCTGTCACTGTCTCCCATCACCCCCAGATGGGACCGTCGAGTTGTGGGAAAACAAACTCTGGGCTCCCACTGATTCTACATTATGATGAGTTGTATAATTATTTCATTATATATTATAATGGAATAATAATATAAATAAAATGTGCAATAAATGTAATGCGCTTGCATCATCCCCAGGCCATCTCCCTACCCCCAGGTCCATGAAAGAATTATCTTTCATGAAACCAGTCCCTGGTACCAAAAAGATCGGGGATTGCTGATGTCACTTGCTCGACGTCACACAACGAGGAGGTGATAGAACCTGGATTTGAACTTGGACAGTTTGGCTCTAGTGACGGTGCATGTGGCCACTACTGTAGTCTTTCTTTCCCTTGATACTCCTGGGCAAACCTGAACATTGTTCACAGCTGCTTGTGTTAGCCTGGAATAATGGTCTGACAAGTTCGTCTTTGATGGCAATGGTTGTTTTTAATCTGAGGGTGTGGAACGCTGAGATATGGCACCCACGGCTCATTTAAATACAAACTGCTTCAAAGGCTATCCCAAATTTTATTGCCTGGCAGCAGAGCTGGCTTGCTGAAAGATAGACTCCGAAGTTTTATTAACTGTCACCATGGCAATTTCGAAGACATTGGTTATGTCGAAAGATTTCCTGACATTTCTTATTCATAATGGTGCTGGCGGGTCCCAGGCAGGCTGATCTATGGCTTTTAATCAACTAATGGATGGGGTCTCTGGGTACAGATTCACAGCGTTCAATCTTGTTAGAGCAGAAAAAATGCTGCGAGCTCAGAGCTGTCCCAATTCCCAACCCAGGGACAGAGTCCTTCTGGGCAGACAGCAATAACATGGCTCTCCTCAGCTCGATAAAAAGCAGCACTGTCACCCAGGGCCCTGGAGGCATGGCCTCGGCTGCCTGTTGCATGCCAAGCCTCATGTCCTGTTCTTCCATCTGTACCTTCCCACTTGGCAGAACGGTCAAAGAGAGCCAGCGGCGCAAATGTTCACACTGTGGGAGGCAATCAGAACGTTACAGTAAGAGTGGATGCTTTGGCAACAGAAAGAAATGGGTTCAAGCCCCTGCTCTGTCCTTTAGTAGCTGTGTGACCTTGGGTAGCTTGCTTGACCTTGCTGAGCCTCAGTTTCTTCCTCTGTAAAATAGTAATAATGACATTGTGAAGACTTAAATTAAATTTTAAATGGGTGAGCCATATAACTTTGTATGAGTTTGGGTGTGAGTACCCAGTAACTGTTTAATGCTGATATTTTTGTTCTTTCTCCTCACCTTCATCATCATTGCTGAGACTATGTCAAGCCCTGTCTAATGTCGCCCTTCTCCCCAGCCCGATGCAAAGGGAAATAGTGTATACTGAGTGTCTACTGCATGCCAATTATCTTAAATGGGCTTCGTTATTTCATTGTCACCACTCCCAGGGGAATAAAGCAGTTTTATTGTGATTTGACAGGTGAGCAGAATGGGGTCAGAGAAGTTAAGTGACTTGCATAAGGTCACTCAGCAAGCAAGGACAGAGCTGGGACTGAAGCCCACTCAGGACCAATGCCAAGGTCCACACCTCTGGGCAGTTGGCAAGAGGCCTGGAGCCGGAACAGCAGCCACATCGATCCTTGTTACATGGGACAAGACAGAATCTAGGGGGATGGGTCTCCTTTTGAAAGTCTTCAAGGTGGAGACTTGGCATGGTGGGGCCAATGGGGACTGCCAAGGACCCTAGAATATTACTCCTGGAAGGTGGATCCACCCCTCATATTACTGATGGGAAAATGAGATCTAGAATGGCCAAGTGTCTTGCTGGGAGATACACAGTCAGGTAGGGGAGAGCCAGGACTTGAGCCCTAGAAGTCCCGGGGAACACCTGTGGGCGGCGGGGGGCACCCATAGGGCAAGGGAAATCCAACAGGCTGAGCGC
This sequence comes from Cebus imitator, assembly GCF_001604975.1. NCBI lineage: Eukaryota > Metazoa > Chordata > Mammalia > Primates > Cebidae > Cebus > Cebus imitator. Next base: position 4,470,714 of record NW_016107323.1, read on the forward strand.
CCCTAGATAGCCTGTCCCCAGCTCTCCTCACCACAAACTCATCTGCTGCTTCCCACGGAGGAGCCGTGAAACACTGAACCTTCCTGGGTCAAGGACTCTGGGGAATGAGACCCTTCTTTATTCATCTGCCACCCCCTGCAGGCCTCCTCTATGCCAGGCATGGGAATAGGTATTGGGAGCTTGGTGGATGCCTTGAAGCTCTAAGGCCCTTCAGAACAGGGGGCCTCCCTCCTTCATGTCCTCCCCTGCAGAACTTTGCAGCATTCTGTATTAGTCTGTTCTCACCGTGCAAATAATGAAAAACAATCCAGTAATGGCTGACATAGACATGTGGGGCTGGTGGTATATCTGGCACCTCAGACTCATCTCAGTTGATCCCTCACCCCCACAACCCTATGGAGTAGGCACTGTTATTATGCCCATTTTACAGATGAGGAAACTGAGGTCCAGAGCTGTTACATAATTTGCTCAAAGCCACATGCTAGGCAGTGAGGGGTTAGAATCCATCCCAGGAAATCTGAATTCAGAGCCTCCTCACATTGCCACAAAGAACCCCATGGTAAATTCATTCATTTGTGATTGATTGATTCAACAAATATTTACCGAGTGCCAGCTACTGTGGTAGACACTAGGGATCCAACAGTGAGCAAAACAGGACTCCCCACTCTTGCGGGCCTTACCATCTACAGACAGGACATAAACAAAATCCAAACCTATAGGAGGTTAGATGATAAAAACGGAGCGGGGACTCCTGCAGACGCAGTTTTAAGAAGGCTGATCAGAGATGGCCTCAAAGAGGAGGTGATTTTGAGCAAAGCCCTGATGCGAGTGAGGAAGTGCCTAGGGCCCTTCTGGAGGAAGAGGGAGCAGCAGATGCAACAACCTGACGGGGGTGGGTGCAGGCAAAGAGGCCAGTTATTAAACCCTGGCTCCTCGGCCATGTATGAAGCGACCTGCATTGTGGCCACGCTTTCTTCTCAGTGAAACCGGAGCTTGCTGGGTGGCACTCACAGGCATGCACAGGCCCTCTGTGGGGCAGCCCTGTGTGCTGTGTGTCACAGGGACATGGCCCAGCCCTCCAGAGCACCCCCTATAGCCTGACTGAGCATGACCCTTCCACCCTGCAGACAGAACCCCTGGCATTCCTCTGTCAGTGACTCCGAAGCAGCTAGTGCGGCTGGGGTGGGGGTGGGGGGCGGTAAGAAAAGGAGCCTGCAGCAGGAATCTAGGAAAACAGGCTGGTTCCCTGAACCCTCCTGGTGCCCTGCTATGTCAGTATTCTGGGAAATGGCTATTTTTAAGGGGCAGCTTCTCCCCAAACCCTCAACAGGGTACCAAGCCACCTGTTTTCTGTTACAAACTCACCAGTGTTCTTCCCTTGGAAAGAAAAGACAGAAAGAGAAGGAGCCTTAGTCTTGGGGGAGAAGGTCTGGGTTCTAGGCCCACCTCTGCACTCAGCAGCTGTGTGGCTTTAGGCAAGTGGCCTAACCTCTCTGGGCTGTTTACTCACTGGAAAATGGGAAAGCTCACTCCCTCTGTGGCCATTGTGAGATTATACTGAGATTCTGACTGGGGAAATGGTTTGAAAACTCTATTTCTGGCCGAGTGTGGTGGCTCATGCCTGTAATCCCAGCACTTGGAAGGCCAAGGTGAGCAGATCTCCTGAATTTAGGAGTTCAAGACCATCCTGGGCAACATGGTGAAACCACGTCTCTACTAAAATACAAAAAATTAGCTGGATGTGGTAGCATGCATGGGGAGTCCCAGCTCCTCAGGAGGCTGAGGCACAAGAATCACTTGAACCCTGGAGTTAGAAGTGGCAATGAGCCAAGATCGCACCACTGCACTCCAGCTTGGGCTACAGAGTGAGAGTCTGTCTCAAAGAAAAAGAAAAAAGAAAACTCTAGCTCTCCCTCAGAGGGGCCATGGTGTTGCTTCTCTTGCTGACTTAATAGCTCTTTTCCATCCCATGTCAGGAGGCGAGGGGCTGTGTGATGTAAGGCACTAGGAGAGGGTCCCAGTGGGGAAAGATATTAAATACTTTTTTAAAATCGTTGTCCCTGTACTGGGTAGAATAGTGTGTCCCTGGAACCTCAATATATAATCTTATTTGGAAATAGGGGCTGTGCAGTTGTAATTAGTTAAAATAAGGTTGTATTAGTCTGTTCTCACACTGCTAATGAAGACATACCCAAGACTGGGTAATTTATAAAGGAAAGAGATGTAATAGGCCGGCGAGTTCCTCATGGCTGGGGAGGCCTCACAATCATGGCAGAAGACAAAGGAGAAGCAAAGGCACGTCTTACATAGTGGCAGGCAAGAGAGCTTGTGCAGGGGAACTCCCATTCAGGTAACCATCAGATCTCCTGAAACTTATTCACTACCACGAGAACAGTATGGGGTAATCTGCCCCCATGATTCCATTATCTTCACCTGGCTCTGCCCTTGACACATAGGGATTATTACAGTTCAAGGTGAGATTTGAGTGGGGACACAGCCAAACCATACATGCTGGATTAGGGTAGATCTTAAATCCAGTATGACTGGCATCCTTATGCGAAGAGAGGACACACAGAGACACAGACACAGATGGAAGAAGGCCACGTGATGACAGAGGCAGAGATCAGAGAGAGACAGCTACTAGCCAAGGAATGCCAAGGTTGCTGGGAGCCCCCAGAAGCCAGGAGAGGGGCACAAGTTGGCCCTCAGAGCCTCCAGAAGGAACTGGCCTTGCTGGTACCTTGGACTTCTGGCCTCCAAACTACAAGAGAATGCATTTGTGTCGTTTTAAGCCACCCCATTTGTGGGAATTTGTTACAGCAGCCCCAGGAAATGAATCCACCTGCAACCCTTGTTTTATAAATCCTCTATTCTGTGGTTTCTGAATAATCAACTTTCTGCTTAAGACTTGTATTGCAGATTTGCCTTGAAAAAGAAATTTTTGAGGGTGGAGAAGTTGGGAAGGTAGAGGATGTGAATAAGCCTGGAGTCAGAAACCCAAACCTCAGAGATTAACATCAGCCCCAAAGCCTCCAGAGAAAGAAAATAAGCCAGGCCTGGGGCCGGGGATCTTGAGCCTGGCACTCAGCATAATCAAATTCTCCCCTGCTGGCATGGTTCCAGAGACAGCTGGAATTCAAATATGCTGATGAATAAATAAGGAGGGAGCCAGGGTTTCTCTGGAGAGTTCCATCTGATTTTGCACTGTGGGTTGGGGCAAAGAAGAGGGTGGCCCAGGAGGAGGTGGTCTGTATAGGGAGGAGCATCTGAGTCCTTCCTGATGGTTATTTTTCTTTGGAGTCCCTGGGGAGAATTGTGAGACTTCAGTCAGCCTCAGATTAGAAATTCTTTGGTAGAAAAGGAAGGAGGGTTTTGCAGATCCTAGAAATCTTCCTCATTTTTGTACTGCTTTATTTGCAGAAAATTTAAAGTCTTCTTTTCATTAATGCCTTTAAAAAGGGATGGGATTTTAATATTAGTTTAATATTCAATGAATGAAACTATCTTGAGTGTAGTTTTTGGCTCTCCTTTAATTTTTTTGTATTCAAAACAGTTTCTGAGAGCAGAAAGGTCCTCTAAACTAGTGTTTGGGGGGAAGTAAAAGCTTCCCTGGAAACCAAGGGCTGGGGATTTGAAAGCCAGTAAGATTTGTGGAACCCTTCTTTGGAACCCTTCTGTGGGCCGCGTTGCGCTAGACTTCATAGTTAAGTTTGCAATGGTAATGGTAGTGATGGTGATGATGATGGTGGTAGTGATGGTGATGTAGTGACAGTGATGATGATGGTGGTGATGATGTAGTGTGATGATGATGGTGGCATTGGTGATGATGATGATGGTGATGATAGTAATGACGGCGCTAATGATGATGATGATGATAGTGACGGTGATGATGATGTAGTGACAGTGATGATGGTGGTGATAGTAACAATGGTGGTAGTGATGGTGGTGATGGTGATGATGATGCTGTAGTGACAGTGATGATGATAGTGGTGATAGTGATGATGGTGGTAGTGATGGTGATGATGATGGTGGTGGTAGTGGTGATGGTGGTATCAATGGTGATGATATAATGACAGTGATGATGATGGTAGTGGTAGTGATGGTGGTGGTAGTGATGATGGTGGTTTCAATGGTGATGATGTGATGGTGATGATGATATAATGACAGTGATAATGATGGTGGTCGTGATGATGGTGGTAGTGATAGTGATAATGATGATGATGATGGTATAGTGACAGTGATGATGGTGGTATTGATGGTGATGTGATGATGATGATATGATAGTGATGATGATGGTGGTGGTAGTGATGGTGGTGGTAGTGACGGTGGTGGTAGTGATAGTGATGATGATGATGGTGATGGTGATGATGATGTAGTGACACTGATGACGCTGGTGGTGGTGATGATGGTGGTATTGATGGTGATGATGGGATGGTGATGATGATATGACAGTGATAATGATGGTGGTCGTGATGATGGTGGTAGTGATGGTGATGATGATGGTGATGATGATGATATAGTGACAGTGATGGTGGTGGTGGTGGTAGTGATGGTGGTGGTAGTGACGGTGGTGGTAGTGATAGTGATGATGATGATGGTGATGGTGATGATGATGTAGTGACACTGATGACGCTGGTGGTGGTGATGATGGTGGTATTGATGGTGATGATGGGATGGTGATGATGATATGACAGTGATAATGATGGTGGTCGTGATGATGGTGGTAGTGATGGTGATGATGATGGTGATGATGATGATATAGTGACAGTGATGATGGTGGTGGTGGTAGTGATGATCGGTGATGATGATGGTGGTGATAGTGATGATGGTGGTAGTGAGGGTGTTGGTGGTGGTGGCAGTGATGATGATGATGGTGGTGAGGATGGTATTGATGATGATGGTAACAGTGACCTGATGAACACTGACAATGTACCTGGCCACCTTGATTATCACTTTATACACATTATCTCATTTTATCCTTACAAACTCCCTACGAGGTAGGTTCTGTGATTACTCCCATTTTACACGTAAGATAACCAAGGCACAACGGGGCTAAGTAACTTGACCAGAGTCACGTAGTCAGTAAGCAACAGAGCTGGGCTTTGAACTAAGAAAGTCAGACTTCAAATTTTGTCCCTAAGCCACATAAACTCAATATGAGACAAGTGCTTGCAATGATGATAACATCAGAAATAGCAAGCACTAACTGTTCATCTGCTTTGTACCAGTCATGTGCTGGGTGCTTCATAAACATTCTCATTTAATCTCTTCGGCACCCTCACAAGGGACTTCTACCCTCATTCTGCAGATAAACAACTTTGCCTAGTGCTGTTTTAAGAGGCCTCAACCAGCCACCCTTTCAATTTTTGCTTTCAGAGAACACCATTCCTGCCTGGGATCTGAAAAGATGGAGATTCTGTTTCCTATGCTGCCACCAACTGTCTATGGGACTGTGGGGGAATCTGCCCTCATCTCTGGATGTCTGTCATTTCATCCAAAACCAACAGGGAGATACAGATGTTCTCCAAAGCTCAGCCCAGTTTAGGAGCAGATGCAGCCTGTCTTGCCTTGATTGGGCCTGCTGCCTTCTAAATCAGGCCATTTCTGACTCTGGTTGAATGTTTTTGTTTTTGTTTTGAGGCAGTGTATCACCCTGTCACCCAAGCTGGAGTACAGTGGTGCAATCATAGCTCACTGCAGCTGCAAACTCCTGGGCTCAAGTGATCCTCCTGCCTCAGCCTCCCAACTAGCTAGGGCTACAATCACATGCCACCATGCCTGGCTAGTGTTTTAAAGTTTTGTACAGCTGGGGTCTCACTATGTTGCCCAGGCTGGCCTCAAACTCCTGGCCTCAAGCAATCCTTCTGCCTTGGCCTCCCAAAGTGTTGGGATTACAGATGTGAGCCACTTGGCCTTGCTGATGATGACATTTGACCGGAGACCTGAAAACAGCGAGGGACTGAGCCATCTGGTTATCCTGGGAAAGAGCACTCAGGTAGAGGGAGCAGCAGGTGCTAAGACCCCAAGGTCTAAGTAGGCTTACGTATTTGAGGAACAGCAAGGAGATGGGTGTGTTTGGAGCAGTGGTTCTCTGTCAGAGGCAGTTTTACCCCCTCTCCATTTCACTCAGGGGATGTTGGGCAATGTATGCAGACATTTCTGGATGGCATAGCTGGGGAGGGAAGTGATGTTACTGGCATCTAGTGAGGAGAGACCAAGGGTGCTGCCAAACATCTACAGCCAACAGGACAGGCTCCCTGCCTCCCCACCTTACACATACACACACACAAGAAACCTCGTCTAGAGAAACCCTCATCTAGAGTAGGTGGGGAGAGTGTTAAGAATTGAGGTCAGAGAAGGGCTAGACCATGGAGGGCCTTGGGTGCCATGGCAGAGACTGCCATAGCATTTGTTCACAGTGTAATAATAATTACCATTATCGTTAGTAGGAATAGCATATCAAACTCAGGCAGAGAACGCTGTCTGCCCTCCAGTGCCTCGAGGACTTGATGCACATTAACTTGTTTATAGCCCACAACAGCACAGCGAGGAAAGCACCGCTATTACCAAAGGCACAGAGGTCCAACAGCTGTCCTCAGGTCACATGTTGAGGTGGTGTTGCCCCTAAGCAGACCAGCTCCAGGGCACAAGCTCAGGGCTCCTAGCTCTGCTGTCTGCATTAGGATCATCTGCTTACAATTCTGTTCCTCCCCACACTGTGAGTCCCTGCCTACCTTTATATCCCCAGCACCTAACATAGGGTTTGGCACACAGTAGGGACTCAGTGATGGTTTATTGGATGCAAGTGAGCATCCTCGATGTAACAGCAGGTGCAGTCCCATCACTGTGCAGGGTGGGCATCCTGCTCCGGGACAGGGGGTGCTGGGGACAAACCTCCCCTGCAATGCTCTGTCCTCATTTACATACCAGGATGGTCAAGCTCACTGCTGCTGCCCTTCATCACTAGGCTGCTTGGTTGTCTCAAGCCTCAGGCCTCTGAGCTTACCCACCTGACCTCAGGGGCCTGGCTCATCTTGTCTCTTTCTCCCTTTACACTTTTCCAAGACCAAACATCCCTGACTTCCCTCCCAGAAAACACACATCCACACACAGTCGCACTCTCTCTCCTGTTACGTCTTTCATGCTCTTGTAGGAAATAAATCTCTGTGCTTCTTCATTTATCATGCATGCATTCATTTTGTAATCACTTGCTGAAGCCCTACTATGCATCCAGTATTGTGCTAGAGGCTGAGGACAGTGATCAGAGCAAAACAGACAAACGGTGCGAGCAAGATGGGCAGGTAAACAGCTGTCATAAGCCAACCTGTTTTATCCTTTTAGCTGCTGCCTTCAGAATCCCCAGGGAGGTTGCTGCTTGCTCTTGGGAAAAGTATTAGTGAGCTGCTCATGGTGGTATTTGGGAGCCTTAGGCCTAGGGCATGGGTAGCAAGGTGTCAGAGGGGCCCAAGCAAGGGAAAGAGCAGGTCAACTTCCTCTGCAAGGAGGAAACGGCAGTTGAGTTTACCTAAGAGGATGGAGCAGAGGCTAGAAGAAGGCAGAGGGAGGCGAGGAGGAAGGGCAAGGGCCAGTGAGAAGGTTTGGGGCTTGGGGCACCTACCCCATGGTGTCCCAAGCCCCCCACCTGGTCTTCTGGACCAGGCTGTCCAGAAGAGGACATTTTAAAACAGGACCACCTTCACTGTGGGCTGGTTGTGTAACTCCAGGGTCAATGTCCCTGCTGTGCCACTCTCCCCAACCACACATGTCCAGCAGAGGCAGGTGTTCTCACATGTGCTTTGTGAAATGGCCGCTCAGTGAGTATCAAAGAGGGGCCTGGTTATCATGTGAAAGAAACCACTTGGAGGAAGAGGAGCCTGCAGGGCACAGGGACTGCAAATGAGACCCGCCCCTGGGGGTCCACAGACTTGGGCAGGGTGGGGAACTTGGACTTCTGCAGGGGGTTGATGCCAGGCTAGTTGAGATCCCAAAGAGCACACAGGACCTCTGGCATCTGGTTAAAGCTTAGCGGAAGGTGTTTCTGGAGAGTTTAATTAGGAAGTGTGCTGCTTTGAGCAGGGCCAAGGGGGACACACCATTCATTATGGGTTAATGAGGATCAGCGAATGCCTCGCCAAGGAAGGAGCATTTGAGTAGCCTTTGAAGGATGGATAGGACTTAGCTGGACAGTGATAGAAGTTGGGGGCATTCAAGGGAGTAGGAAGAGAATTTGCAAAAGCCAAGAGGCGCAAAAGACCGGTTGTGTTCCCAAGCTGAATAGTTGGCTCCTAGAGTAGGAACAGGAGTGCAAGAAAAGCGATAGATTCTGGAAGGGATGCTGGGAGCAGAAACTGTAGGCCCTTGCCTCTGTGAAGGTAACTCTTTAGAAGTTCTCACATAAATGTAAGGGAAGTGCGCAATGCATGGGGGCTGAGCACGCACCTGCAGAGGCTGTCTGCTTGTGTGTAAAGCTTGGGTCTCCCACTGACCAGCTTCATGTCTGTTTCATGCTCTACTCTGCAAAGCAGGGCTTTATGCTCCTTTTTCTGCAATTGCAAAACCAATTCCAAAGTTCTGGAAACCAGAAGGGTTTTTGTTCTTTTTTTTTTTAAATAAGTTTGGCAAAAATACATTTGGCAGCTGAACCCGGCCCGCAGGACATGAGGCTGGCTCTCTATGGTCTTGTTATTCCAAGCACAGATAGCCCTCCATGTGGCTGCTGAAGTGTTCAGGTGCTTGATTACCGGCGACCTCCCAGATCCTCCACAAGTGTTGTGCAATATACATCACGTTCACCATATCATCTTTCCGAAAGTCAAAAAATTTTGAATCTGAAACACCTCTGGCCCCAAGGGCACTGGAAATGTGATTGTCTCTCTGCAGTGTCCAACTCACAGTGTTGTTGAGGAGGATAAAAATCAGGGTATTTGAGTGAAGGGCTCATAACTGTGGCGAGCCCTCAATAAATGGGAGCTGTCCCATGTAGTTAGTATAATGAGCTCTCAGATTCTGAAACCCCTTGGTGCCAGAGTTAAGTTTGCTGTCTGCAGAGTTGAGGTGCCTTGACCACCTAGGTGAGGTGGGCAAGCCATCCGCATAGCTGTCTGGCCACAGCTTAGCTGGAGCCTGGAAGAAAACGGGACTTTGTATTTTGTGACTGTAGAGCGTGCCGTTCCCATAAGCGGAAGTCATGCCTACCTCTGGCCAGTGCTCCCAGCAGGCACCCCTTGTCCCTCTCAAGCCTGGCGTGGCCTGGCTTGGTATAGATCGCCTGGAAACTTCTGACAGCCTGGGCCGTCCTGGCACCTTCTTGTCCTCAGCACCAGCCAGGGCACTCGGTAATCGTTCACTGAATTGAATCTCACCTATTGACTCTATGCAGAAGCCACCTCGAGACCCGCTTAGGAAACACCTGGATACCGCATTACTACCCAGCCATGACACATGTATGTGCATGCACTTACACACACATACACACACACACACACACCCCAAGACCCAGCTATATCATGACCCGTTCAGGGATCCAGAGAAGCCAGCTTCTTGAAGCAAAGTTCATTTTCTCCTGCCTTTCTCTGTCAGAGACAGGGACTTTAGGGAAAAGACCAGGAGAAAATGCTTCTGTTGACATCAAAGGTCCCTCCTTTTGTTTACTAAGAACTGTTTCCCACGCGTTTTCCCTGCCCGCTATTAAACAAACAGCAGAGGGTTGGCTGGCTTCAGAGGGCTCAGATGTGGCCACCAACTGATCCCTCCAGATGTGATCCACCTCCATGTAGAGACCAGAACAGGCCCCACTCTCCCCATGTGCAGGAAAAAGAAAAGGAGGCGCCTGCAGAGGCCCCTCGTCATTGTCTTGGCTTGAAAGATTCTTAGGCTTTGCTGAAACTCATCCATGGTTTTTACAACCGAGTAACGCCACATTCACCCTCTGCGCCCTGATTTTAGCTCACAAGGCCTTCCTGAGCTGAGGTCAGCTGAATTAAGAGCGAAATGTGCTTCCCAGAAGACTGGGCAGCAGGGAACTGGTGTTGTATTAATCAAGCAAAAAAGGGGAAAATCTGAAGACCAAGCACTCCCTGGCAAGAGTGCAGCTGAGCTGGAGCCAGCCAGCTAGGGTGTTTATTTTTCACTTCTGTGGGCCTGGCAGGAGGTAGGCACTCTTTTCCCTCTTATGCTGGGAGAACGGGAAGCTGGCCAGTCAGTGGCCCTGTGAGTATAAGGAGTTTAAAGGGGCTCCAGCTTCTGGCAGGGGACCACCAGAGAGCCACAGGAAGTTGCAGATAGCCAGGGACCTGAGTGTGAGTAGCATGTTGCTGGGAGCTGCCGGCTGTGCACGGGAGACTTTGAGGGTGACCTTGAAAACAAACGATGCTGTTTCAGAGGTCCACTATGGACGAGGCTGGATGAGTGAGAATGATCTTTCAAGATGGGCTGTGGATTGCGAGCTGAGGGGCATTCCGTACTCAGTGGGAGGGAGCCCTTCTTTCTTAATAAATAAGATTAATCCACAAGTATTTATTGAGCACCTACTATGTGTTAGGCAGTGCTTTAGGCAAAGGGGATATAAAGAAGAACAAGATAGGAAAAAATAAGTAAATAAAGTCATAAATACATGACTTCTGATGATGTTGAGTACTATGAAAAAAGATAGAGCAGGATATAGGGGCAGAAATGCAACTCGTTTTCTAGGAATCTTAACCCATGATTTGTTGCAGCAGACACGAGCAGGGCTATGTAACCTCGAAGTCTCATGTCCGGGTCACACAACTATTCTGTGCTTCAGCTTTCTCGTCTGTGAGAGGGGGCTGATCACTGCAGGGATTTCAGAGGTTCAGTAAATAACACCTGTCTTCCCACGCCCACAAAAGCAGGCAAGCAGAGAAGGATAATAACATCTTCTTGTTGATGGGTGAGGGCTGGGTTGAGGGATGTGACTACCTATGGGGCCTGAAGTGGGTTTCCAACCACAGACCCCAGCATGAGACACTGACTCACGCCACCCCAGCCACTGGCAGCCCTGGACAGCCACAGGCCTCACCTGCAGACATCTCCTCCTGATGGGACCCCAGAAGCAGAATGTGTGTTTCCTGTCAGTGGCTGGCTTCAAAAACCAGAAAAGAGGGTGGGGAGGAAGGGGCTGAATTGAGCTTCCTCTTCCTCTTGCATCTGCTCGCTCACCAATAGAGGCATGAATGCAGCACCAGGCAGCCGGGGGTTCAAATCCTGGCTCTGCCCTCTGCTAGGTGCAGGACCTTGAACAAGCAGGCCAACCTTTCTGAGACTTGATTTTCTCATCCCTAACATGGGAACAGCACTGGCAGACATCTGATGGGTTCCCATAAGGAGTAAGTTAGGAGACGCACGTTGGTCACTTAGGACAGTGCCCGACAGGTACGGGGTGGAGAGGGCAAGGTGACAGACTAGCCTGTTCTCGAGGAAGCCCTCAACTCTAAAGCACAAAGCCACAGAGAGGGGTTCCCCCAGCAGCAAGCAGTGCCCACCTCATAGGGTGGTTGTGAAGATTCAACTGGTTAATGTGAGAACAATGCCTGGCGCACACAAAAGCTTATTAGGCAATAGTAGGTTGAATCATTTGAGGAAGTATCAATATTCAATTCTTCTTCATCTACAAAAACGGCAACTTCAAATGACATATATGAACCTTGTTATTTCTTTTCTTCTTTCTTTCTTTCTTTCTTTTTTTTTTTTTTTTTTTTTTTTTTTTTTTTTTTTTTTTTTTTTTTTTTTTTTTTTTTTTTTTTTTTTTTTAGACAGGGTTTCACCATGTTGGTCAGGCTGGTCTTGAATTCCCGACCTCAGGTGATTCTCGTGCCTCAGCCTCCCCAGTAGCTGGAATTATAGGCATGTGCCACCATACTTGGCTAATTTTTGTATTTTTAGCAGAGTCAGGGTTTCGCCACGTTGGCCAGGCAGGTCTTGAACTCCCGGCCTCAAGTGATCCACCTGCCTCCGCCTCTCAAAGTACTGGGATTCTAGGCATGAGCCACTACGCCTGGCCTGTCCTTGTTATTTCTTAGCAAGGTACTTATGGTAGAGGTTCAATAAATATTTGGTTCCTTCCTCTCAAACAATCTGGTTGGGGTGAGCTAGTCTGGGGTCCCAGGGGACGCTGAGAGCCTACCCTCCCCACCCTCCCTCGGGCCCAGTGTCCTTTGCTCCGAGGAGGGCCTGGCTGGCCAAGCCACCCCTACCCCCAGTGCAGTGGTGTGGAAAGTGCAGCCACAGGACCCAGCATGGACCCGTCATAGACCTGGATGCTCCCAACTTGTCACTCGGAGCAGAGCACACTGCCATCTGCAGGGTCACCCCTGGGGCTTGTCACTTATCATTATTGCTAATTAAAGACAAAATTAACTGACCCTGGCCTGGTGGCACCTCTCCCAATGCCCGGCTCTGGCTGGTTGGGCCTTAGTGGGGAAGGGCTGCCCCGATACTTGGGATGGTGGCCAGAGTGAGGGCGGGGGATCCCACCCAGAATGGAGAAGGTGCCAAGCCATCTGGAAAGCTGGGGCCGGCCCGACACCTCACTGGCCAGCTGGGAGAAATGAGATCTTGGACCAATCTGGGGGTGACAGGAAAGGGAGGGTGAGATGTGGATGTCTTATTCCCAACTGTATCCCTAGCCCCTTGGAACAGTCGTCACTGTCAGAGAGAACAGATGTGATGTACTGAGCATGCCAGGCACTAAGGGGGCATTTGATAAATAATAAATTGCTGAGTGGCTTGATGGATGGGGCTGTGAGCGCATGGTCAGCGCTCAGTGTTTTCCGCATACATTTTCAGAACAGCAAACCCCTCTGTGGAGCCTTGAGTCTTGGGTTATTTTTAGCATTTATATATATAGTCATTCAATGGTTCTCACCAGGACTCTATAAGATGTTATTTCCCCATTTTACAGATGATGAAACCAAGGCACAAATAAGTGAAGTCACCGTCACAATGCCACACAACTAGCAAGTGGTAGAGATAAGAGAGAGGCCCCAAGATTTGGGAACGTAGGGATTCTCTGGGTGAACCTAATCTTCCAGAATACAAGTTGGTTTTGCATCTTCCTGGAATTTTCAGATTGGGTACAGAGGAGGCTCCCATTGCAGGCCCAGGGGAGAAAAAAGAAGAGAAGAGATGAGGGAGTCGTAGTAGAAATAACAGCTAATAGGTATTGAGCCCTTTCTGTGTGCTGGGTCCTGTACCCAGCCCTTTCTCTGTTTCATTCTATTTAATCCTTAGAGTAGCAGTACTTTGTGGTTGGTGTGAGCTTTGTCTGCAGTCTGTAACTTTTAGAAATGAGGCACATTGCAAAATGACCCCGACATCCCTGCAGGAGACACAGCAGCAGCTTCCCCTCCACGACCCCCAGGTCAGGCTTTAAGGTGGAACACTGGGGCTCCCTGGGCTGCCCATGCTGATGCCCACAGCAGGGTGAGTTCTCCATGCCTCAGGGTCCTCGCTATGAAACAGGAGGAAGACCACCCCTCACAGAGCCATGGTGAGGCTCAGGGGCAGAGCGGGCGCTAACTCTGCCCCCGTGCCTAGAGTTCAGACTGTAGGTTCCCTTGCTCTGAAGCTTTCTATGCGACTGCATATTGGCCCCAGATCATGAGGCTCCCCTCTGTCCCCTCAGATCTGGTTGGAACCCCCATCAAGAGGCATAATCTCCTCACTTTTCAGATGCAGAAAATGAAACCCAAGGAAGGGGTGACTGGAACCTAGGGTGCCAGTCCAATAGGCCTCCTGATACCTCTTGAACCTAAAGGAGGAAAGAGCTGGCTATTATCAAAGAGAAAACATCGAGGGGCTGTTGTACATGTCTGGGGTGACAGAGCCCAGAACACAGCCTCTCCCCCATCCCCATTATTTCTGTAGCAGAGGCAGGTTCAGACGGGAGAAGTTCCAGAACAAGGCAGCCACAGTGATGACGAGCTCGGAGCAGCTGGCGTGTATGTATACACATGAACCTTAAGGGCCTCTTGAATCTAGGAAGATAAAGGCCAAAGGGAGGTACGATGGGAGTTTATAAAGTGACAGGTGGAACTGGAGAAAGGATAGAGCAAACACAGGGCCAAGGCACTCTGGCTTCCCCAGGAGCAAGGACAAGTGAAAGCCCAGCAAACTGTAGAAGAGGGTCAAAAACATGGACTCTGGGGCTAGCCTCCCTTGGTTTAAAGCCCTGCTGTGCCGTATATGAGCTGTGTGACCTTAGGCAATTTGGTTGGCCTCTCTGTTCTTCAGTATGCATCTGTAAAATGGAGCTAGGAGACAGAACTTCCCTCATAGGGATGCTCTGGTGAGTAAATGAAATGCCACCTGAGAAAGGCTTAGAAGAGTGCCTCGTATGAACATAGTGAGGGACGTATGAGCGTCGGCTGCTGCTGTTACCAGTACTGCACCAGTGGGAACATCTGCCGTTCAGTTCCCCAGATGTTTATCTGATGGAGCCCTCATGGTGGAAAGATGGATGGTCACTGGAGAAGCTCACAGGCTGCTGGGGACAAGACATAATGACAGATTTAAGCATCGAGGGTCCCATAAGGTTTAGCCGACTCCAGGGATACTCAGTACGATCATTAGAGGAAGTCAGAGACATCTAGAATGTGACCTTGGTCTTCTGACCTCCCTTAGCATCATCATCAGAGACAGTTCCACCAGGTGACAGAGCTGTACCATTCCAGTGTTTCTGCTTTCTACAGGAAGGACAAGATAAAGGCACCAGGTGGCCAGGGAACAAGTGAGGTCACAGTAAGCAAGGGGCCGAGTGAGGACAGAGAGGTCCTGTGTGGCAGCTTTGTGGACACTTTGCAGCTTTGTTTCTTTTCATTCCTGAACTTCTCTGGGGCAAGATTTTTTTTTTAATTGAGTGTAATATACATACAGGAAGTGCACACATCAAATGTGTACAGCTCAGTGCCTTTTTACCACCTGAACACACCTGTGAACCAGGCCTCAGATCAAGAATACAACCATGGCCAACCCCCAAGCCACGCTCCGGTCACTGCTGCTCCCCACATGTAATGCTGTCCTGACTCCCACACGTGGATTCATTGCAACTGCCTTTTTTCTTTTTCCGAGTCTTGCTTTGTTGTCCAGGGTGGAGTGCAGTGGCATGATTTTGGCTCACTGCAACCTCTGCCTCCTGGGTTCAGGTGATTCTCATGCTTCAGCCTCCCGAGTAGCTGTGACTACAGGCACGTGCCACCTCACCCAGCTAATT
Source organism: Cebus imitator (assembly GCF_001604975.1). Lineage (NCBI taxonomy): Eukaryota > Metazoa > Chordata > Mammalia > Primates > Cebidae > Cebus > Cebus imitator. The sequence goes on from NW_016107323.1 coordinate 4,485,943, forward strand.
TTTGTATTTTTAATAGAGACGGGGTTTCACCATGTTGGCCAGGCTGGTCTTGAACTCCTGAGCTCAAGTGATCTGCCCACCTTGTCCTCCCAAATAGTTTCACCTGCTTTTGAACTTCCCTTAAATGGACTGATATGGTATGTACTCTTCTGTGTCTGGCTTCTTTTGCTCAACATATTTGTTTGATTTGTCCATGTTGTATGTGCCTGTATTTTATTGTATTTGGTGAAGAAACCATACATTCTACAAATGGCTGGGCATGCAGTCTTGCTCTGTTGCCTAGGCTGGAGTGTATGGCACTGTAATCTCAGCTCACTGCAACCTTCGTCTCCCAGGTTCAAGCGATTCTCCTGCCTCTCTAGAGGTGTGCGTTACCATGCCTGGCTCATTTTTTGTATTTTTAGTAGAGATGGGGTTTTACCATGTTGGCCAGGCTGATCTCAAACTCCTGACCTCAGGTGATCCACCCTCGTCAGCCTCCCAAATTGCTGAGATTATAGGCGTGAGCCACGGCGCCCAGCAGAGGCCATTTCTCATTTGGGGCTGCCATGTACCATGCTGCTGTGGACATCCTAGGGCATATTTTTGGTGACTGCACCCAGTCCTTGGCGCTGTATATCTGGGAGCGGAATGGCTGGGTCCTCCGTACTTGACATCCAGCATGGGGCTGGAGAGGAGCCACCAGCCCATGTTTATTGAGTATAGATTCCCAGCCAAACCCTGCTCAGGGCTCCCAGCTGTCTGCCACTACCGAGAGCCACCTTGGCTCACTGTTTCTCTAATGAGGGTGTGACCCTGAGTCAGGCCCCTGGGATGGAGCAGCATGGAAGATTTATAACACGATATCGACACATTTAAGGGAGTACTGCTCCAAACAGCAGGCCCTTTCCTAATGATTAAAAGCCATGGGAAGCAGGGATGCTTAAGCAAAGATTAAGAAATCAAAACCTGTGCTCTTCTGAATGGGCTCGGCTCTGGGGAAAGCAGGCTGGACCTGGGGCTAGACCGTGGATGCTGGGAAGGGGAGGCGTTGGAGGGAAATCAGAATGCCCCTGGAAGGACAGGTAGGAAGAAAATGGCCAGACATACATTGAACGAAAGAGAACAATAGGGAGAGCCTTCAGTTGTGATTACATTTTACCAACCTTTAGCGCAGTGCTTGGTTTCATAAGGCAGTAGGTGCCCTGCCGAGTGAGTCTGACACAGACAACAGGTCTACCCCCTCCCACTGAGTCATATTCTCCAGGTTGGGGCTTGAGAAGCAGAGAGTGCAAGCCCCAGCAGTGATTCTGATTTCCAGCCTGGTCTGGAAAACAACTGGTTTAAGGGACCAGGTCCATCAGCCCCCGTATATCCCCCATCAAAAAGGGGCTGAGCTCTCCTGACTCCCAGGCCCCTGACTCTCCTCCTGGCTTCTTTGGCTCTCCCAGCACTGAGTCTGCCCTTCACTCTCAGGGTAATTTTTTAACCGTGTATCCCATCTGGCTGCAGCATTAACTCAACTCAGCAGTGAACCTCCATCCTGGCCTGGCTGCCTCCGGCTGCTTTTCAATAACCCCACTTCACTTTGACCTCCCTCTGGTATGTTTTACGGGGCAGTATCTGCTTGGACCCAAGATAAGGAGGCAATCTTTGCATGCTCACGGGTTCACGGTGGAGATCTGACTTGACTTTGTCCTTTCTCAGCCTTAGGTTTTGCCCTGTGGATTGGGAATAATAACACCTAGGTCATCAAGTTCTCATGATTTCCAAAGATGTAACAGACATGAGATGCTGCACACAGCTCACCTGACCAGTCAGCTTCCCAGAGCCAGAAACAGTATTCAAGGGCCAGTGTAAACCATTTCCAGCACCCAAGGCATGTCACCAGCCTCCTGCCTGCTGGCCCCATCTCCAGTCCTGTCCTCTCAAGTCCTTTTTTCCACGCAGCTCACAGCGGGGACTTTATAGAACTCAGACCTGACCCAGACCTGTCGTGCACTGCCGCCCCCAGGAGCACAGAAACTAGGTGTGAATCCACAGCTTTGGACTCAACCCCAAGGTTGGGACTTTACATGGGTTATTTTGTTTCCTTGTTACAACAAACCTATGCAGATGATATTGTTATTTTCTCTCTCTCTCTTTTTTTTTTTTAATGAGGAATCTGAGTCTCTAAGAGGTCAAGAATAAAGCTGGACCTTATACCCAAGACTTTTGACATGAAAGCCCTGTTCTTTCCTTTGTGCCAGTTTGTTCTCAGTGCCCTTGGCCACTGTGGATGAATTTTTGACAGCAGAGCATGTCCCGGCAGCTGAAGACTGAACAGTGCTTCAGGATAGGACCTCCTGGCCTGGCCAGAGAACACTTTTCACTTCTCCTGAGCCTTCTGGAGCCTATTGTGTTGCATCTGAGATACTGGTTGTTGGTGACTGGGATTAAAGGCGCCGATCACACTTCCACAGAATGCAGCAAGATGCAAACATCCGCCCCCTACAACTGGGGCCCTGATTTGCTTACTTTGCAGCTTGGAACCACCACTTCCTTTGGTAGGCTGGGGAGAGGTTTGGGGGAGGGCAGTGCTGGGCTGGCTAGCCTGGCCCCCAGCTGTCTAGGCTGTTCAGCCCCTTGCCTGCCCCTCCTGCTGGGACTTCCTGGGGCACAGTGAGATGTCAAATGAGCTGGGAGCTGGGTCTCCACCACCCCAACCCCTCCTTCTAAACTGTGATCTGGAGAATTTGGTTGCCTGAAAAATCACAAAATTTTAGGTTGCCAATGCCAAAGGTGAGCACCTCAGAGGCGTTTAATCATCTGATCTTCACCTTCACCTTGTGGTATTAGGAGACCTGGATTTAGTTCCAGCTCCTTGTTTGCCTGGAGGTGAAACCTGGATGTGTCAGACAATCTCCAAGGGTCTCAGTTTTGCCATCATCAAAATGGAGATAATAAGGCAGAAATGTAGTAAGCACAACTTGAGTGTTGGGTGTATCCATAACATCAGTTCTATCACTAGGCCTATGGGACACCTGACCCTGCAGGAAAGAGGAGGGTCAGGAAATGAAGATGATCAAGATAGGTTTTCAAGAGAGGCAATGCTGGAGCTACATTCTAGAGTCTCCGGAAATTAGTGGACCACAGGGAGCCAGGATTACTGGCGAGTGTCTGCTCTCATCCCCCACCCCCAAGAGGACCATGAGCTCCTTGAAGGCAGGGAATGTGTGTGTGTGTGTGTGGGGGGGGGGGTGATGTATGAAGTGTGTGTGTGTGTATGGATTTATTTGTATGACAACTTATTTGTGTGTGCATAAACACACATATATGCTCCTTATTCATTTTATATCTATATGCATGTACCCGATATGATGTTCATATAGTAGATGCTCAATAAATATTTGTTGAATTGGACTGAAGAAAAGCAGCTCTGTTTTCTAGTTGGTGGAAGGGAGTCCAGCTTTTGGAAGAAATCCACATCAGGTGTGTCCACAGGACTGCTAGTGTTCTGTGCTGGCTCCTCAGGGACATTTAAACAGGTCTGTACCCTGTGTCTGAAAATACTGGGTCTCTGCACTTAGAAATCAAGGCACTGATGTGCTTGCATTGGAAGATCTCAGAGGGCTACTTCTACCTCTCACCTCTGACTCTTTGACTGAAGTAAGATCAAGGGAGCCTGCGGCCTCCCTCCTGCTGTTGCCTGTCCCATGGGTCCATGATACGGAGTTCAGTGGGCAGGTCAAGAGACATCACTGTAAAAAACAAGCAAACAAAAGTGTTAGAGACAGAAAGCTTGTTCTTAGGTTCTCCAAGAAAAATTAGCATTTAGACAAAAAGTTTTCTTAGCAAGGCAATTTTACTTTCTGCAGAAAGGGTGCTCTTGTTAGCTATCTTACTATCAGATCACAATGAACAAAGGAAAGTCAGGCATATTTATTCTTTACACACTGGGTGTTTACTGCTGTGTCTGATCTTTGTTGGTTGGAGCCAGACTTCACCGTCTAAACTGAACTTGACTGGCTAACAACTTATAACTTTTCTGAATAGGTAAAGGCAATGGAGGACAAGGAAAAAGAGGGAGTCTAAGTAAGGGAGGGGCATAGGCTGCAAGCTGGGACATGCTTGTGAGCGTGTCTAGCGCAAATATTTTGGTTAAAGTACAAGGCCGTAGAATGTACTATATGCCTGTGAGCATGTTTAATAGCTATTTAGGATAGGGCTTAACAAAGAGTTATTGGCAAAAAGCAAGAAGGTTTTGAAGAAAGTTTTTGAAACAAACTTATTTCTAACATTTGTTATTTTTTATAACAAGAAGGGAGACTTTGAAAAGGAGCCTTTTACCTTTTACAAAATGTGGACTACCTCCTTGTTAGTGTGAAAATGACAAAGAAAGCTGTATTTCTCAGGGTGGGAGGCCATGTGGGTTCACAGGCACCAGCACTAAGATTTGCCCTTGCCAGAGGGATCCTTTGAAATGGAAATTTTATTGTATTTTAAATTTATTTATATTATTTTAAGTTCTGGGGTACATGTATAGAATGTGTAGGTTTGTTACATAGGTATACACATGCCATGGTGGTTTACTGTATCCATCACCCCATCATCTACATTAGTTATTTCTCTTAATGCTATCCCTCCCCAATCCCCCAACCTCATGCTATCCCTCCCCTATTCCGCCACCCCCTGACAGGCCCCAGTGTGTGATGTTCCCCTCCCCATGTCCATGTGTTCTCATTGCTCAGTAGCCACTTATGAATGAAAGCATGCAGTGTTTGCTTATCTGTTCTTGTGCCAGTTTGCTGAGAATAATGGTTTCCAGCTTCATCCATGTCCCTGCAATGGACATGAACTCATCCTTTTTTGTGGCTGCACAGTATTCCATAGTGTATATGTGCCACATTGTCTTTATCCAGTCTATCATTGATGGGCATTTGGGTTGGTTCCATTTCTTTGCTATTGTGAACAGTGCTGCAATAAACATAAGTGTGCATGTGTCTTTAAAATAGAATGATTTATAATCCTTTGGTTATATCCCCAGTAATGAGATTGCTGGGTGAAATGATATTTCTAGTTCTATATCCTTGAGGAATCACACACTGTCTTCCACAATGATTGATCTAATTGACACTCCCACCAACAGCGTAAAAGCTTTCCTATTTCTCCACATCCTCTCCAGCATCTGTTGTCTCCTGATTTTTTAATGATCATCATTCTAACTGGCGTGAGATGGTATCTCCATATGGTTTTGATTTGCATTTCTCTAATGACCAGTGACAATGAGCTATTTTCATGTTTGTTGGCTGCATAAATGTCTTCTTTTGAAAAGTGTCTGTTCATATCCTTTGCCCACTTTTTGATGGGGTTGTTTGTTTGTTTTTCTTGTAAATTTGTTTAAGTTCTTTGTAGATTCTGGGTATTAGCCCTTTGTCAGATGGGTAGATTGCAAAAATTTTTTCCCATTCTGTTGGTTGCTGGTTCACTCTAATGATAGTTTCTTTTGCTGTGTAGAAGCTCTTAAGTTTAATTAGATCCCACTTATCTATTTTGGCTTTCGCTGTCATTGATTTTGGTGTTTTAGTCATGAAGTCCTTGCCCATGCCTATGTCCTGGATGGTATTGCCTAGGTTTTCTTCTAGGGTTTTTATGGTGTTAGGCCTTATGTTTAAATCTTTAATCCATCTAGAGTTAATTGTTGTATAAGGTATAAGGAAGGAATCCAGTTTCAGGTTTCTGCATATGGCTAGCCAGTTTTCCCAACACCATTTATTAAATAGGGAATCCTTTCCCCATTGCTTGTTTTTGTGAGGTTTGTCAAAGATCAGATGGTTGTAGATGTGTGGCATTACTTCTAAGGGCTCTGTTCTGTTCCATTGGTCTATATCTCTGTTTTGGTACCAGTGCCATGCTGTTTTGATTACTGTAGCCTTGTAGTATAGTTTGAAGTCAGGTAGTGTGATGCCTCCAGCTTTTTTTTTTTTTTTCTTAGAATTATCTTTGCTGCTTAGGCTCTTTTTTGGTTCCATGTGAAGTTTAAGGTGGTTTTTTCCAATTCTGTGAAAAAAGTCAATGGTAGGTTGATGGGGATAGCATTGAATTTGTAAATTACTTTGGGCAGTATGGCCATTTTCATGATATTTATTATTCGTACCCATGAGCATGGAATATTTTTCCATCTGTTTGTATCCTCTCTTATTTCCTTGAGCAGTGGTTTGTAGTTCTTCTTGAAGAGGTTCTTTATATCTCTTATTAGTTGTATTCCTAGGCATTTTAGTCTTTTTGTATCAATTGTGAATGGCAGCTCACTCATGATTTGGCTGTCCGTTTGTCTGTTATTGGTGTATAGGAATGCTTGTGATTTTTGCACATTGATTTTGTATCCTAAGACTTTGCTGAAGTTGCTTATCATCTTAAGGAGATTTTGGGCTGAGACAATGGGGTCTTCTAAATATACAATCATGTCGTCTACAAATAGAGAAAATTTGATTTCCTCTTTTCCTAATTGTATACCTTTATTTCTTTTTCTTGCCTGATTGTCCTGGCCAGAGCTTCAATACTATGTTGAATAGGAGTGGTGAGAAAGGGCACCCTTGTCTTGTGCCAGTTTTCAAAGGGAATGCCTCCAGTTTTTGCTCATTCAGTGTGATATTGGCTGTGGGTTTTCATAAACAGCTTTTATTTTTTTTGAGATACATTCCATTGATACCTAGTTTATTGAGAGTTTTTCGCATAAAGCTCTGTTTTTTGCATAAAGTTTTGTTTTTTAGCATAAAGCGCTGAATTTTGTCGAAGGCCTTCTCTGCATCTATTGAGATAATCATGCAGTTTTTGTCTCTGATTCTGTTTATGTAATGGATTACATTTATAGATTTGTGTATGTTGAGCCAGCCTTGCATCCCAGGGATGAAGCTGACTTGATCGTGATAGATAAGCTTTTTGATATGCCGCTGGATTCGGTTTGCCAGTATTTTGTTGAGGGTTTTCACATCAATGTTCATCATGGATATTGGCCTGAAATTTTCTTTTTCAGCTGTGTCTCTGCCAGGTTTTGGTATCAGGATGATGTTGGTCTTATAAAATGAGTTAGGGAGGATGCGAGATGGGAATTTTAATCTATCGGTATTTATGGGCCTTTGGAAAGAAGGTGCTAGAGTGTTGCCATAAAGTTCATCTTAGTGTGTGCTTTAGAGTGAATGCTATGGGTATGTCATCCTGCTGTATGGGTAGACCTGGAATTTTTCAAAAATTTAAACTCAAAAGCATTGTTTTATTTTGTGCTAGGTTATTCTGTTGTATTGATTTGATTCCATTCTCTTTTATGTACCAACATGCGTAAAATAGTTCTAAAAAGGATTAATGTTAGCTTATAGCAAGATAAACTAAATGTAAACTCAGTGACAGAGATTAAAAGAAAAAGAGATTGAAGATGCAAAAATAAGCCAGAAACAAGTTGCATCTTTAAATAAATGATATACCATTCTATATAGACACTTACTCTGGTGAACTATAAACAGGGCTCTAAGCTTCCAGGAAGGCATTGGGATAAGGAAAACCTTGTTAGTTATATTGTCTCAGTTACTATCAAACAAACCTATTGATCAGGACAAGCAAACTATGGCTGATAGTGAGACCTGCAGAGAATTTTTTCTAAGCCCTTTGGGAAGAAGATCTGGTGTGGTAAAGAAAAACCTCCCTATTGTAAACTGTGCTGCAATGAACATTCGTGTGCATGTGTCCTTATAGTAGAATGATTTATAATCCTTTGGATATATACCCAGTAATGGGATTGCTGGGTCAAATGGAATTTCTATTTCTAGGTCCTTGAGAAATTGCCACACTGTCTTCCACAATGGTTGAACTAATTTACACTCCCACCAACAGTGTAAAAGTGTTCCTATTTCTCCACATCCTCTCCAGCATCTGTTGTCTCCAGATTTTTTAATGATCGCCATTCTAACTGGTGTGAGATGGTATCTCAATGTAGTTTTGATTTGCATTTCTCTGATGACCAGTGATGATGAGCATTTTTTCATATGTTTGTTGGCCTCATGTCTGTCTTCTTTTGTAAAGTGTCTGTTCATATCCTTTGCCCACTTTTGAATGGGCTTGTTTGTTTTTTCTTGTAAATCTGTTTTAGTTCTTTGTAAATTCTGGATATCAGCCCTTTGTCAGATGGGTAAACTGCAAAAATTTTTTCCCATTCTGTTGGTTGCCAATTCACTCTAATGACTGTTTCTTTTGCCGTGCAGAAGCTGTGGAGTTTGATTAGGTCCCATTTGTCTATTTTGGGTTTTGTTGGACCAACCCAAATGACCATCGATGATAGACTGGACAGGGAAAATGTGGCACATATACACCATGGAATATTATGCAGCCATAAAAAACAATGAGTTCGTGTCCTTTATAGGGACATGGATGAACCTGGAAGCCGTCATTCTCAGCAAACTGACACAGGAGCAGAAAATCAAACACCGCATGTTCTCACTCATAGGCGGGTGTTGAACAATGGGAACACATGGACACAGGGAGGGGAGCACTACACACTGGGGTCTGTGGGGGGGAAATATGGGAGGGACAGTTGGGGGGGGGAGGGCATGGGGAGAAATGCCAGATATAGGTGAGGGGGAGGAAGGTAGAAAATCACACTGCCACGTGTGTACCTATGCAACAAGCTTGCATGTTCTTCACATGTACCCCAAAACCTAAAATGCAATAAAAAGAAAAAGAAAAGTTCCTAATGCATTTTAGAAAAAAACCTGGTCACAAATGTTTATAATAAAAAATTAAGAGTGCAAAAAAAAAAAAAAGAAAGAAAGAAAAAAAGAAAAACCTCCCTTTAAAAATCCTTACAGAAAGTCAAACATTGCATTAAATGGTTCTGTCCACTGAGGGAATATTCAGCATAGGCCTTCCTCAGCGCACAATTCAGAGAGAAAGGCTATGGCTCGGATGCCCAGATCTGCCACTCCTACAATTGTGTCAGTCTGTTTAGCACAGGGATTCTTGTGCCAGGACTGAAGCTATAGGCAGTTATTTTAAAACTGGTGTTCAATTACGTCATACACGTCGTACACTTAAAATTTTTAAGGAGAGATGGTCTTGTTTGAGTTTTGAAAACTCTAACTGTGGGAGGAAGAGGGGTTGGAAAGGGCCCAAACTGTGTGAGTTGGTCAGGCCCATAAATTGAAAAGCCACATTGGCCTAGCATACTGTGATGCCCCCCATGCCTAGTCTTGCATCTGGCACATAGTAGGTGCTCATGATAGTTGTTTGTTGAATGAAGGGCTAGGGATATGGATTGAATAGAAGTTTGATAAGCAATTGATAACTAATTAAAGAAAAGAATTAATCCAAGTAAATTAAGATAGTCATAGTGGACACCTGCTGAACCTTTTCCATCATGTGAAGAGTTTAAATGAAGAAGCAATGTCTTGCGTTCAGGAAGGACTGGATCTTAAGTAATAGTCCAGTCTATCCTCCACCACCCTCATTTTAATATACAACTAGTATATTTGACATGCAGGGAGCTTGAAACCCTCTCATCTCACCTCTTGGAGAGAGGACCCCGGTCTCATCATTGTCTAGAATCCAAGAGTTGTTTCCTTGTCCTGACTGAGAAGGTTTCCCACCATCTCAGCCACAGACCCCTCAAAATGGCCCTCAGGCCCCACTAGCTTCTGGGTTTGTCCCAACCCACACTGAATCAGGAGCAACCTTTGACCTGCCTGAACCTTCAGAACTGTGGAACTAATGCGGGAATAGGACTTGCTTGAGGTTCTTCCCAGAGATGTCCTCACCCTGCCCTCCCACCTCCTTTTCCCTCCTTCCCGTAAGGTATTTCACAATGCTTTGAGAATGAACAGGTTTTGAAAATTGTGCTGCATGCATTTACTTTGCCCAGGGAATGATGGGCACATCTGGGCTCCAGATGTTTTCCACCCCTGTAGAGTGGTAGCCAATTTCAGGTGGTTGTAGGCAGAGCTCAGACTAAACATGTGCGGGTACAGACAGCCACACACAAAGGCACCTTTCAGATTCCTCTGTGGCTTTTGCCATTGTCTTTTCCTTATCTAGTATGCCCTTTGAGCTACTTGGTGTCTCTGTTTTAAGAGACATCACTAACACACCCCCTGTTAGGGAAAAAGGTCTTCAGAACAATGAAGAGGTGCTCAGAGACTGGATCCCAGCTCAGCTGTGTGATCTCAGGCGAATTACCTGCCCTCTCTGCATCCCAGTGTCCACATCTGTAAAAGAAAGCGAATGGTCTCCACTTTATCGGGCTGTGTTGAGGGTTGCAGAGTTAATACTTGTAAAATGCTTAGGACAGTGCCTGGAAGATACTAAACACTAAATAGGTGTTTTCTGTTATTATTCCTAATTTTCTTCTCTGGAGATCGCTATGGAATTAGAAGTTAGTCCCTGTCCCTTAATTGGGCTTGATCATTTCACCTTAGCCCTGTGTGAACATTTTTATCCTAATGTCTCCCCAGAGCCTAATAATGTTGGTGATGATCGTGCTGAAATGTATTGAGCCCCTCCTCTGGGCCAGACACTGTGAAAAGCACTTGTCATTATAGCCTGTAGGAGAGCCTATAGATTGGCTCAATTCCTGACACAGAGTTTAATGCGTACAATAATTCTTTGATGTAGGCACTATGACCAGCCCATTTTCAGCTAAGGAAAAGAAGGCTTAGGGAGGAACTGAGAAAGCAAATGATATCCAGGACTTGATCCAGGATAGTCAGCCACAAATCCCATGTTCTCAGCCACTACCCAGAGATTGAGAAATAAAATGAACTAAATAAAAAACCCCTGGCATGGCATACAGACAGAACATATGGTGGCACTTGCTGTAGGGTTTGGGTCACAAACTACTGAAGAAGGTGGACTTTGAGCCAGGCCTTAAAAAGGATGGGCAGTAGGACAGGGAAAGGCATTCTAGGTAGGAAGAATGCATGAACAAAGATGTAGAGGCTAAAAACCCAGAGGCTGTGTCAGCACAGAAGTAGTGCTAGCTAAAGTATAGGTAGGTAGAAGGCTAAAACAGCACCTGATTGTGGAGGGCATTTTCTTTTTTGCATGACCAAAAAAGAAAAAATGTTATCCTGTAGGAAACAGGGAGACATGGAATGGTTTTGGGCAGAGAAGAACACGCCCACAGCTGTGCTCTAGGAAGATTAGCATGGCAGAGGAATGTCAGGTGGAGGGACGGGACATTGGGAAGTCATTGGATTTGATGATGCCTAAACTAATGAGATATTCCCAGTTTTCTAGAACCAAGACTTGGTGAGGGAGACGATGTGTCCACAGTCACACAGCTAGTGAAAAGTAGAGCCCAAACTCCAGTCAGATCTTCTGATGCTAAGTTCTGTATTCCTTCTGCTATATCAAGCAAAGATACAGCTGGTCCTGTTAGATCTGAAAGAATTAAGCCTCATCAACTCTGAAGGGTCATGGCTCTAGTTACAAGGGGTCTGAGGACTCCTCAATGTTGTATGCAGAACAGTATGTGTGTGTATATGTGTGTGTGTGTGTCCATCCTGTGAGCATGTGCACAGATGGGATTGGTCATGGGAGATGGCCCACTGCATCAGCTTTTTAGGGGAATCCATGTCCACAAACACAATGACAAACCATTGTGAAACCTCAGGGGTCACACCCAAAAGTGAAGTCCAGAATTCTGCAGGAACACTGCCTGCAATACAACACCAACGGTAAAGAGAAGAAAAGAGACAAAGAGATTGACCAATTGATTGATTGATTTCAGTGGGAAGAGGGAAGGTTAGAAGTTAAATGAATACTTGATGCTTAAGAACCAAGTGTCCTCTGGGCCGTCAGCATTCTTTAGAGCGGTGGTTCTCGATGAGTGGTGACTTTGCCTCCCAGGGCACAAGTGGCATTTCTGGTTGTCACAACTGGGGACAGGAATGGTGCTATTGACAATAAATAATTATCAGACTCATAATATCAATAGTACCAAGGTGGAGAAATCCTGCTTTGGAAGAAAAAGAAGTCTTGCCTTCCAGCACAGAGCTGTGCAGAACCACTGGCCTTGTACCTTCAGTGCTCAGCTTCCAGAAGAGGCTGAGGGCTAATTAGCCTCCTGTGGAGTAACAGGCCTAAGTATGTTGAGCAGAACCTGTAAGTCTTTGTGATTCCCGTCAACCCTCAGGAATGGGTATAAGCCTGACCCTGGAGGCCCTGCCCAGGGGCTCATTTGGCTGGCTCCCTCTGAGCACAAGGTTGCATCTCCCTCTGCTTATCTGGAATTTAGGACTCGGGTCACTGGTTGTGGTCCTCTTTACAAACCAACAGCACAGAGCTAGAGGGACCTGAGAGGCCATCTTGTTTCCGCCCTACCTATATCTCACCCACATGTTTAGAGAAGAAGGCATGGAAGCCCAGAGGGGTGAAATGACTTGCCCATGGCTGTGGCTGTGTATCCATGAGGACTCTCCCAGCAAGTGGCAGGAAATTCTACTCCCACTAGATTAAGCCAGCTGTCTTCATTCAGTGACCAAAACATCCAGGTTCCACCTTCAGGCACAGAGGGATCTGGGGACTCTGTTGATGTCATTGGGTCTTGTCTTCGGCCACTTCTTAACTCTGTTCTCTCCCTGGGATGGTCTGAGCTGCCTTGGAGGCGAGATGATGGTCGAACTTTCAGGTTTCAACTTCACAGCTTTGATCAAGGTAGAAATCAAGACTCCTCTCTCTCTCTCTCTCTCTCTCTCTCTCTCTCTCTCTCTCTCAGTGGTCCCCATGAATGCACCTATGGGGTCTGAATTAGGGAATGTGTCCATCCCTGATCTAGCCCCTGTTGTTCTGAGGAAGTGATGTCCTGAATGACCAGCCCAAAGCAGAAAGGAGAGTTCACGACGCCCGTGCAGGGAATGGAGAGAGGTGGTCCTCTGGAGAAAACTGGGGATGCTATTACCAGAAGAAGGGGGATAGACATGATGTGAGCCAAAATAACACGTCACTCCTCCAGCCAATGAGTGGCAGGGCCCAGCACAGGTGTCCTGATACCTAGCCTGTTCCTCCAGCTCCAACACAGGCTTCCTAAGGCGGAACAACTACCTCCAAAGGACCCACACAAGATTTTGACTGTTGGCCTGGGTGGGGAGCAAAAGGTGGGGGAGATGGGGAGAGGATAGTCCAGGGCTGAGACCCGAGGCCTGGGAGCCAGCCATTCCAGTGGAGTCCAGGATCTTGCTTTGCTCTCTTCATGACCGGGATTTGGGTCACTGGCTTGAAGTGGGAAGGGGGTAGGAGCAGGTGACTTGGATTTCGGCAGTGACTGGAAAGGCCCTGACTCAGGAGCTGGGAAGAGACATAACAGCCATTTATTACCTTCTTTCCTCCCTTCCTGACTTTTCGCCTTCCTTCTAGTAAATATGCATCGAGTGCCCACTCTGGTCTGCCCACATTCCCCTTCCTGCAGCACTGGCAGCCTCTCCTGGCATGCTACCTCCTCACCTTCCACTTCAAGCCAAGGGGCAGGTGTAGGATCTCTCCTCTTCCTGGCTCCATTCAGAGCTTGCTTTTCTTTTTCAGAGCTTGCTTTGATGCCTTCTTTTTTTGAATTTTTTAATAGACAAGCTCTCACTCTGTCATCAGAGTGGAGTGCAGTGATGTGATCATGGCTCGGCTCACTGCAGCCTCAACCTCCTGGGCTTGAGCAGTCCTCCCATCTCAGCTTCTGGAGCAGCTGGGACTATAGGCATGAACCACCATGCTCGGCTAATTTTGTAGGGGGCACTGGAAGGAGGCTTTGGAGAGACAGGGTTTCACCATGTTGCCCAGGCTGGTCTCAAACTCCTGGACTCAAGCAATCTGCCTGCCTCAGCCTCCCAAAATGCTGAGATTGCTGGGTATAAGCCACCATGCCGGCCCTTTGATTCTTATTTTTAGCCTATTTTTCCTACAGGGAATATTGGGGGAGCAGGTCCCACCAGCATGATTTCCTTGACCTCCTGCTCTTCCCTAGGGACTGATGGGTACTTAGACCCTCTGACATTGCAGATGCTCCCTGCCCATGGCAAAGCACTCTGCCAGATGCCACTTCCCCAGCCTTTCTCCCTTCAGTTCCCTCCCTTCCCCACCAGGTCATGTGCACTCCCTGAGTGACGTCTGCTAGAGGCAGAATGAACTTGGTTGATCTGATTTCCAAATGCTTGCCTGGAGCACTTTGCAGTTGTAGAGGAGATGACATTAGCCAGGTGGTCCAGGCTGTTTATTTATTTATTTAGAGATGGTGTCTCACTCTGTCACCCAGGCTGGAGTGCAGTGGCAAAGTCATAGCTCACTGCAGCCTCAAACTCCTCAGTTCAAGCAATCCTTCCACTTTAGCTTCCCATGTAGCTTGGACTACAATCTGTGCAACTATGCCTGTCTAATTCTTTAAAAAGTATTTTGTAGAGATGGGATCTTACTATATTGCCCATGCTTGTCTTGAACTCCTGACCTCAAGCAATCCTCCCACCTTGGCCTCACAAAGTGCTGAGATTACAGGCAGGAGCCTGTAATAAACATGCCTGGCCAGGCTGTTTATTTTTAATCTATTCCAAACCACAAATCAGATGTGCCTGTGCCTCATAAAGAAGTGCCTGTAAGTCCTTGGGTGACTGTCCAATGAGTGCCCATCCTAGGTTCTGGGGTTGGAGAAGGAAATACAGGGACGAACATCCCTGCCTTTGTAAAGCTGACCGTCAACATGTATTAAGTCAAGTAGAGAGTCTACAAGCTGGGGAAAGCTAGGTGGAGAAAAGCTGTTGAAAGAACCAGCAGCCAAAGCTATAGCTTCAAATGGGGTGTCCCAAAGCCCCTGACAGGGTGGCATTTGCACACACTGAAGGAGGCGAGCCAGTGAACCTGTGGTGTCTGGAGAGAGGGCTCCAGGCAGAGGGATGAGCTGGCATAACTGCCTGGGGTAAGTTAAAGTAGGAGTTCAAATAACAAGTTCAAAGAATAATAAAGAGACTAGGGTGCCTCAGGCAGAATAAGCCAGGAGGAAAAAAGAAAGTGAGTCCCAGGGGTGAATGGGTCCCTTGAAGGCATTGTAAGGACTTTGTACTTTATTCTGAGTGGGACGGGGTATTGGAGGAGGAGGGACCTGATCTGACTTTTTTTTTTTTTTTTTAATAAGATCACTCTGGTTGTTGCATTGAGAATAGACCCTGGTGAGGGTGGGGCAAAGACCAGGGCAGGCTATGTCAATAACTTCAGTCAGCAGTGAAGGGCAGGAAGGCAGCAAATCACACTGCCACATGTGTACCTATGCAACAATCTTGCATGTTCTTTACATGTACCCTAAAACCTAAAATGCAATAAAAAAAAACTAAAAATGAAGGTGGCAGATGAAGTTGTCAGGACCAGGTGCTACCTCTGTGAATACTGAGAAGTGGTTGGGCTCTGGGCTTATTCTGAAGAAAGAGGCAACAGGATTTGCTGACGGATTAGATGTGGGATGTAGAGGCTGACTCCAGGGTTTTTGGCCTGAGCCCTGGAAGGAAGAAGGTGCTATTTACTGAGGAAGGGAAGATGCTAAAGCAACAGCTTTGGGGATGGGGCAGAGATCAGCAGGGCAGTGTGGGATGTGCTATGTCTGCAATGCCCATTGGACAGTAAGTGATGATGTCCAGTTGATGTCCACTGAGATGGAGTAGACTATGGAAGGAAAGAGACCTTCACATACACCCTATCCTTCCATGTGTATAAGAACTCTAAGCTAATAGATTACATTATCAACCCTTTTAGAGATAGGAAACTGAGCATCTTAGGGGTATATATTGGGCCAAAGCTCACAGGATGCATATGTGGCAAAACAGAACTCAAACCCCAGCCCCTCCGATTCCAAATGTATTGCTTCTTTCCTCTCCATCTTGCCGCTTCCTCGGTTTTTCAGGAGATTAAAAAAACTAGTGGAAAAATGGTTAACCAGCGAATGCTGTAATCGTCCTCCTGAGCTAGGAAAAGAGAACCCCTGCCTGTACCTCAAGACCCTCATCTTTCCCATGTTGCTGCTCTGTCCTGGGCAGTTTGGGTTGTAAGTGACAATCACATTGGTACCACCTCATGCAGATGTTCTTACTTTAATTCCTCCTTCTTCTGGCTCTTGGCCCTTTGCTTCTTGAGAGGGAAGCTTTTTTTTGTGACTCTGGGTCTGTCTGTGTGTGTCTCTGTATATGTTTTTACACATTGAAGGCTCAAGCAATGAAAATAGCAGAAGACTTGACCTTCTGAAATGAATAACCTCAACCTTGTAAATAAATCAACCACTCTACCAGACCAAAAAATATAATACCTGTAGGGCAATAAATGGGATCATCGTTTTCTGATTTCTTCCTTTTTGTATTCTCTTGACACACAACATAACTTTCTCTTTTGAAAGCAATGTTCTAAGATTGCAACAAACTGTAGTTGAAATTATCTTAGTGAAAGAAAATAATGTCTGTAGGGTCATCTAAAGAAATGACTTCATATATCTATTTTACTCTCTTAAATGTTTCTCCAAGTCATGCTGAAGTGGCAAAGATTTTTCTGATTCCAAGTTCCTGCTAACAAAATACATTAACTATAGAGAGCAGAGATATCTCAGTCTAGTGCCAGCAAAACAGACTGGTTGGGAGAGCTGTACAGATAAAGATAAACAAGATTCTTGGATCCCCAATAACATACTTGACATTACTATTTGGTGCTATAGTTTCGATGGTGAAAACTCACAGTGAAATTTGGTCCCCAGTGTGACAGTGTTGGGAGCTGAGGACTAGCGGGAGGTGTTTGGGTCATGGGGCAGATCCCTTATGAATGGACTAATGCCCTTCTGCAGGATAAGGGAGTTCTTGCTGTCTTGGGACTAGATTAGTTCCTTTGAGAGTGGGTTGCTAAAAAGTATCTGGCTCCCTCAGTTTCTCTCTCTTGCTTCCTCTCTAGCTGTGTGATCTCTTTGCACATCTCTGCTCCCCTCCCACTTTCCACCATGAGTTGAAGCAGCTCAAGTCCCTCACCAGATGCAGCTGCCCAATCTTGAACTTTCCAGCCACCAGAATCATAAGCCAAATAAAACGCTTTTCTTTTCTTTCTTTCTTTTTTTTTTGAGATGGAGTCTTGCTCTGTCACTAGGCTGGAGCACAGTGGTGCAATCTCAGCTCAATGCAACGTCCACCTCCTGGGTTCAAGCGATTCTTCTGCCTCAGCCTCCCGAGTAGCTGGGACCACAGGTGCATGCCACCACTCCCAGCTAATTTTTGTATTTTTAGTAGAGACGAGGTTTCACCATGTTGGCCAGGATGGTCTCAATCTCTTGACCTTGTGATCCGCCCACCTTGGCCTCCCAAAGTGCTGGGATTGGATTACAGGCGTGAGCCACCACGCCCACCCAACTGCTTTTCTTTATAAACCACCCAGCCTTAGGTGTTCTGTCGTAGCAACACAAAATGGATTCAGACACTTGGTATCCATTATCTCACTAAATTCTCACAACAGTCCATTTTACAGGTAAGGAACTAAGGCAGAGAGAGTAGCTCCAGATAACTTATTTAGTAAATGGCAAAACCTGGCTCCAAAGCACATGTTTTCCCCACTACACCATGTTTAGAAATCCCATCCAGGCTCTGTGGATGACATTCGAAAATTCTATCAAGTTGTGGGGGCAGTGAGTGACCATGATGCTGGCAGACATGGCCTTTATGCCATCCAAAGTCATTACTTTTTTAAAATTCCACAGCTCTCAGGAATGACAGGAAGGGAAGACATTGGGATGTTATGCGAGCGCTCTCTCTCTCCCTCCCTCCCTCCGTCCCTCTCTCTCTCTCTCTCTCTCTCTCTTTTACTGGGCTCTAGTTTCCCCTCTACTTGATGTTTACGACTCTGCTATAGGAAACAACCATGACTGAGGATCATTTCTGCAAGAAGCCCCATTAATCTTGAGGGGCATGTTCAGACCTGGTTCTGTGATAAACTTATATTTGTGCACCCTTAACCTTCTAACTCACAGGCTGGCAATCTTTAGCCTGAGGGCCTTTTTTGTAAATGAAGTTTTATTGGAACACAGCCACACTTATTCACCAGTAGAACTGAGTAGTTGCTACAAAGATTATATAGACCACAAGACTGAAAATATTTATTATCTGGCCTTTTATAAAAAATGGTGGCTAACTTGTTCACACACACTACACACACACACAGAGATTCTATCTAGCAAACTCCTAGGCAGCAACAAGGCCTAACTAGAGTATTCTTTCTCCCTTCCAAGTATTAACCAGGCCTGACCCTGCTTAGCTTCTGAAATCAGACAAGATTGGGCATGTTCAGCATGGTATGGCTGTACAATAGAGTATTCTTTCTCCTGAGAGACTGTCTAGTAGCTACCCAAGACTAAAGCAAAGCTAACCACATCCTCCTCTGGACCTCCAAGGGGCTTTTAATAGCAAAAAATCACTGATGTTCATAGAACACCATATTCTAGACACTGTTCTCTAAGTATGTCACAGAGATTAACTAATTTAACCTTCATAGCAACCCTAAGTGGTGGGTACATTTATCATTACCATTTTACAAAAGAGGAGATCAAGGCAGAGAGAGATAATGTAACTTTCTTATAGTCACATAGCTGGTGAATAAATGAGCTGGGGTTGGCACCCAGGTAGTCTGGCAGTCCATTCATCATTTGGCTGCCATTGGTGCTGTCATTATCCCCATTCTAAGAGAATCCATGTGTGTTCCCAGTTTTTCCTCATGGGCAGAGGTACCCTTCCTCTCTCCACATCCTAGTGTCCAATGCATAGAGATCCTCAGGCACATAGAGAGGGGGTCACCTTCTTGACCCTGAGCTTTTAGAGGCCAGAGAGATCATCTGCTCATCACTGGGTTCCCAGTACCCATCCCTGTTCCTGCCTCAAAGAAGTTGGGCTCAGCAAGTGGGTCAGGAAGGGAGGAATTTTTCTGAGAATAGGAAGCTCTCCCTTTTCGGCTCACCTGTGCCCTTCCTTCTTTCTAAGCTTATGGGGTTGGAACTCTAGCTCTTTTCTGCACTGTATTGGCTGCTGAGACACAAGGTTTCTGGCTGCTGGGCTCTCACTAGGAAAAGGTCAGCCATACCTCAGTGCCAGAGCCTGTTTACCTTGGCTGGGAGGTGTTCCTTGGGAAAGGAAAGGACATTATCTGCTGCGCTCACTGGTGTTTAATGTGACTTGGCTGCCTTTTCAAAAGCCTCTGTGTTTCCACTTAAGAAGTTAAATGAGCACCAATTCTGCTAGCACCAGGAAATATTTCAGCAAGTGGCATTGTACCCCCTTCTACTCCAGTGGGGTTGATCTTCAAGGAAACCTATTTATCGACAAAGATCCCAACTACATTTTTGCAGACAAACAGGGACCACAGAATCATTTCCAGAAAGACCACTGAGAGTCAACTGGTCCATTGGGAAGAAAGGACACTGGAAAAAAAAGGTTAGCAAAATACAAATGACATTTGATCACCATCAACTGAGTATTTGAGCAGCATCCAAGGGGTGACATTGACAATAAGGGTGAGAGTGTTCAGGGGAAAGGGAGGCCTGCTTTAGGTTGGCTGGGTCGGGGGCAGAAAGACTTTTGGAGGAAATAAGATGAAAGCTACGGGAGAGGGGTGGGGTTCTCGGTGCGGGAAGCAGTGTCTACAGAGCTGCACAGGTGGGAGGGCGGAAGGTGTGGTTCAGGTACAGGGGTACCTACAAGGAAGGATGGCTGAGACGGAATAGCTGAAAAGTGGGTAGGAGATTCAGGGGGTACTGAGCAGTCAAGAGTCTGGGTCCCAGAGTCAGACCTGGGCTCAGTTTTCAACCATCCCCTTTGCTAGCTGTATACTATTAGCCGGCAACCTAAATCTCTTTGTGCCTGATGGGTGGTGGCAATGTTCTGGGACTTGGTTGGGGCTTTAGTTACAAAGGTTGTCATTTGACTCCTCAAGCAGTGTACTTTAAACGGATGTTTTATTAAATGTAAATTATGTCTCAGAAAAGTTGCTTTCAAAAGAAAAAAAAATGTGTGCCCAGTTTTCTTCATCTGAATGTCAGAATAATATCTGCCTCTTTGGAAAGGTGTGAGGAGTGATCAAGAAATGCGTATAAAGTTCTTCACCCAATGCTTGGCTCGCTGTGGGTTATGATTACTAGCATTGTGTTATGATTGCATAGAACCTCATAAGCCATGGGTAACACTTTGAACTTTTGTCTGATAGGCACAGGGAGCCACTGAAGGTTTCTGAGCAAGGAAGCAATCGAAACTTTTTTTAAATTGTAATTTTACATATATATATATATATATATAACATATAAAATAAAAATTTACCATTTTAACCAGTTTTAGGTACAGATTAGTGGCATTTGGTACATTCATATTGTTGTGCAACCATCACCACCATCTAAAACTTCGTTCTTAAGAGAAGAACTGGGCAGGATAACCAAGAGGAGAGAAAAGGTCAGAAAAGACGATCACAGAGCTATTTAGAACCGTGTGTGCAGATGTTGAAGGCCTGAATCAGGATGAATGTATTGGAATTAAAGAGGACTTAGGAAAGAAGCAACCATCAGGGTTTGCAATTGATTGAAATTTAATTATGAGAAAGAAAGAAGTCACGAAGATGACTATGATTTCCGAAAAGAAATACAAAGACATCGCAAACTCTCTTTTTAATATTAATACTTCTCTTCATTATATGCTATTTGGCTTAAGATTCTGGCAGTCGTGTAAAATTAAAACATTTGTACTGATAATAGTACAAGGTACTATTTGTACGAAGGTATCGGGAGATTGGCACTTATCCATGTTACTGTGGACACAACCTTTAGAAAACTAATATAACAGTATGTGTCAAAGGCCATTTGAAAAATGATTCTTGGCCGGGCACGGTGGCTCGCACCTGTAATCCCAGCACTTTGGGAGGCCAAGGCGGGTAGATCATTTGAGACCAGGAATTCGAGACCAGCCTGGCCAACGTGGTAAAACCCCATCTCTACTAGGGATACAAAACGAGCTGGGCATGGTGGCACATGCCTGTAATCCCACATATTTGGGGAGTTGAGGCAGGAGAATCGCTTGAACGTGGGAGGTGGAGGTTGCAGTGAACCAAGACAGTGCCGTTGCAATCCAGGCTGGGTGACAAGAGCAAAATTCCATCTCACAAAAAAAAAAAAAAAATTTCTTACTCTGATCCCATGCTTCAATTTTCAGGGATCTAGCTAGCCTTTGGATGATAGAGAATTCACAGAAGCCATGTGTGTGTTGATATCCATGAACCCCAGGTGTTTTTATAATAGCCCCGAAGTGGAAGCAACCTGAATGTCCCCAACAAATGCAATAGTTTGATAAAATGTGACATTTCTTTTAAATCAACCTTTAAACATTGTCATTTTTTGTTTTTTAGAGACAAGGTCTTGCTTTGTCACCCAGGCTGAAGCGCAGTGGTACCATTATAGCTCACTGCAGCCTCGAACTCCTGGGCTCAAGCGATCCTCAGCCTCCCAAAGTGGTTAGGATTGCAGGCATGAGCCACCACGCGTGGCCAAAACAACAACAAACAAACAAAAATGTAAAGATGTGTTACAAGGCTCCTTTACATAGGGAGGCGCCCTGAGGCATTTAGAATATAGTTAGACAAAAATTATATTTTTATGCGACAATTAGGGAATCATAGGCTATTATAAAAGTGAGCTCCACTCATAGGTGAATCTCTGTCCGCAGACTAATTATATCCTGTTCCAGGTACCTTGGCATGACTGAGAGAGCAACCCCCAATTCCAATGAATGTGTGGGGCTGTTGTTTAGTTCCTCTCCAACTCCCAGCTTCCTGAAGGCAGGGCTGCTTGAGGAGACCGCAGGTTTGCACTTGTACATAGTCCTGGTCCCTAAGGTCAGTAGGGCATATATCATGGGCAAGGAGCAGATGGTGACAATCTTGTCCTGGTCAACAGCTTGACTGCCATTGTTGTGACTAGAAATAGCCCCTGCAATGGACTGGAGAGGGCAACTTCTATCCACTTCAATATTATTCCGCCTGGGCAGGACTGAAACAGATGGTGTCATAGTACTACCTCTGGACTTCTTAGGTTGTAGGATCAGAAATGATACTGGTGGGGAAAGAGGGATGTGGATATTTAGCAGGTGGGAGCCAACCAAGGAAGCTCTCTCTAATGCCCCCTAGGAATCAGATTGGAACAAATGTTCACAGGCGTTAACTGCAAAATAAAAACAATGCTGTCTCCTGGTACATTTAAATGTATAAAGCATTTTTAATTTCTTCATCTCATTACCGCAGCCCTGTAACAGAGGCGAGGCAGGTAGTGTTGGTCCTGCTTCACAGAAGGAGAAACCAAGTCGTAGTGGGGGAAAGCAATTTGCTTCTCCATCTATAGCAGAGGATGAGAGGAGAAAGGGTGCTGGATGTGTTAGCCACGTGCAGTGCTTCCAAGCCTGGCTCAGAACTTTTAAATCATTGCCTCACTTAATTCAGTCTTCACAACCATCCTGAGTTGTTGAGAGCCCCTTTTGTAGATGAGGAAACAGGCTCAGAGAGATTGAATTGTTAACCAGGACCACACAGCTATGAGGGGCAGAGCTGGGATTAGAACTCAGATCTGCCAGACCCCAAAGCCACGCGGCGACCACACCTTCCCAAAAGTCATCGTGTGTATAATAATGACCATACATCTGAGTAGGTGGGCCTCTGTGGCTGAGGAATCAGCCTGCCTCCAACCAAGGATAAAGAGACGAGCTCTCCAAGATCCATTCATTCATCTGTCCATTTGTTCTTTCATCAGCCAAGTGAATGGCTCTTCACTCAGCCTCAGCACCTCGGTTGTCCTGTTGAAGTGATGGCAGCACCCACACTCCCAGCCTTCACATCCTGTTCCCCAGGCCTCTCACATCATCAGTGGATAGAAGGGAACATGGTACCAGAAGTGTGTCATTTCCTTTTAAATACGTTCCTTCTTTCCCTGGGCAGTCATTCATTTGTTTATTCGACAGACAGAGCCAGTTCTTCCCTTCATACTAGGCCTTGTGTTAAAAACTAGGTCTGCAAGCGAAGGAAATGCAGTGCTAGCCCTGGCGGAAAGCAGTCCAGTGTGAAGGAAGGAAGGTGAACAACCATGAGCCATTTTCATTAAAAAACTAGGTGGCTCATGCCTGTAATCCCAGCACTTTCGGGGGGGGGCCAAGGCAGGCGGATCACTTGAGGCCAGGAGTTTGAGACCAGTCTGGCCAACACGGTGAAACCCTGTCTCTACTGAGAAATACAAAAATTCACTGAACATGGTGGTGTATACCTGTAGTCTCGGCTGCTTGGGAGGTTGAGGCACTAAATTTGCTTGAGCTTGGGCGGCAGAGGCTGCAGTGAGCCGAGATCGCGCCACTGCACTCCAGCCTAGGCAACAGAGTGAGACTCTGTCTAAAAACAAAAAAACCTGGCTGAGCCCAGCTGTCAGCCTGTTGGGATCCAGGAACTTTGAGAAGATTATGAAACGGAGTGATTCGCTGGGACTTTTTTTAGTAGAGAAAGAGGTTTAGCCATAGGGCTGCTGAACGAAGAGAGGAGAGGAAGCCTCAGGTCCATCTCCCGGAGGAGAGGGCAGGGCTTTCAAGGGTTTTGGAGTAGGCTGAAGTGCGGATATCATTTTGATTGGCTAAAGAGGGCAGGGTGAAGTCACGGGAGAGGGAGACGAAGAAACCGCATCCTCACGCAGATCGGGTTCTTCTGAGGAGACTTTAGAGAATGATGCTTCTGAAGCGCAGCGACCTTGAGTGAGAACTGAGATGAGAGCGGAAGGAATCCCCGCCCACCTGGCCCCGTGCCTGTCAGGCTTGTATTCACCTCCACTGACTGGAACCTCCATGATAATTTCTTGACCATGCACCGTTTTCCCATCTGAAAAATTGGGGGTGACCCTGCTCACCAGGGGTCTGCCACATTCCTCTGCGCCAGGTACTGTTCCTCTCTCCATCTGGCAGATGGGAAGCTAAGGATCAGAGAGACCCACGTTTCTGCCCAGGGCCCCTTGGGATGGCAGAGATGGCAGGATGTGCACTTGGCCCAAAGCTAGCACCTTTCGCACTGTACTCACGGGCTCCTCCTAAGGCCAGTGGCAAGGGCACGTTTTCCCACAATCCTACAGTCACGTTGGCCACGCTGCTGCTCCCTCCCACTTCTGCCTCTGTGCCCCTTCACCTCGCTGTCATCTCTGCAGCCTCCTTCACAGACACTTCTGTCTTCCCTGCAGAATGAGTTCAAGGCCGCTGTGGGAGGCCTGCCCTGACCGTCCAGAGGAGGCCAAATCAACCACATTTAACCCAACCAAAGAAAGCAGTGTCTCAGCAAAAGACAGTGTGTTTTGGGGACAGCCACAGGGAAAAGCCCGGCCACTCGCCTTCCCAGAGATAAACAGACTTGCCTGCAGCTGCTGATGCTGGGTGAGCTGAGGGCGGGAAGACCTTTGCACCAGCAGTCCGCCAGCCTCAGGGTTTGGTAGGTATTGGTGCTGCCGTCAGGACCAGAATGACATTAGGGAAACAAGAAGTGCATTAACCTCCGGGGCAGAAGAGCTGAGCAAAGTTTCCCCAAGGCCAAGCCACAGAGAAAAAATAAAGTCTCTTCCTTGATAGAAAATAGAGGGGAGAAGACCAAGTGAAGGTCCAGAGGCGTCACCCGGGACTGAGGCAGCACTTGGGGGCCTCCCCACTCAGGGTCCTTGTGGAGAAGCACAGGCAAGAAAAGCCATGGGTAGGTTAGCCTCTTTTGGCCAAGCAAGCCCTGTCCCTGTCCCTGTCCCTTCAAAACTGTGGGCCAGAGGAGCAGTAGAGGACAGCCTAGATGTTCAATGTGGGAGTGTCCTTTGGGGCAGAGCACCTCTTCTGTGAAAGTCAGGCCCCAGGATGGAGACAGACCTTCTCACTGCACCTGCAGGCAATGTTTTCTCAGCAAGCAAAGCTTGCATCCATCCACAAAGCAGCCCCATGTGCTAGAACCTTCTCTCAGCCTCTGAGGCCAGCCCCTCTTTCATGGGAAAGAAAGGGGCCTGGCATTTCTTGAGGACCCATTTGGTGCTTGGTATCTTTACGTAGGTGCTGTTGTTTGAATTGTGTTCCTGCCAAAATTTGTGAGGTCCTAACCCCAGTACCTGAGAAAGTGACCTTGTTTGGAGCTAGGTTCGTAGTGGATAGAACTAGTGAAGATGAGGTCATCCTGGATAGCGTGGGCGCTAATCCAACAGGACTGATGTCCTCATGACAAAGGTGAAATTTGGACACTGACACGCACTCAGGGAGAACACCAGGAAGATGAAGGTGGAGATGGCGAGGAAGCTTCTACAGTACAACCAGGGAATGCCAAGCATTGCCAGCAAAACCCTAGAAGCTGACAGAGGAGCCCAGAGCAGATTCCTTCTCACAGTCCCTAGGAGGAGCTAATTCTGCAAGACTTTGAGCATTAGTGTCTGGCTTCCAGAAGTAAGAGACAAGAAATGTCTGTTGTTTAAGTCAATAAGTGTGTGGAACTTTGCTGTGAGAGTGCTTGGAAGCTAACGTGGTATGTTACCTTCTTAGGCCTAACAGCACTGCAGAGGGAGGGATTAGGATCCCTACTTTACAAAAATAGGCATTGAACTCAGAGAGGGCAAGTGAGAAAAGAACTTGGGTAAGAGCCCAGCCTTGTTCAGCTCTCCAAGCTCATGGAGAGTGAGGAATTCACATGAGCATTGGATCCGAGTCTTGGTTGGAAGTCAAGGAGAGCTGAGAAGCCCTGTAGGACTCCCAGGTCAGCAGTTGGCAAGCTGGGATCTGAGCCTATGAAATGAGCTTGCGAGTCCCTGAATCCTCCCGCAGTAGAAGCGGCTCTGACAGAAGAGCTGGGACCTTCCCAGATGATCCTGGGCTCAGTCTGCTGATGAGGAGTCTGGGAAGGCAGGAACAAGGGGTAGGAGCGATGAGGAATCGGGGGAAATCCCTCCCTGAGCTGACCAAAGGCCAGGGCTATTTTGCATATGACCCAGGGTAGAAGGCCTCTCCCAGCCTGGACTGACTATGGCCAGGGAGCCAAGTGGCCCCAGCGATAGGACAGCCTTACAGGTACCAGGAGCCAAAAGGTCACTGGAATGTCTAAGAGCCTAAGCAACCCTGCCTCTGGCTCTCTTTACTGTTCTTGTTCTGGGAGCTTTCAGAGCCTGGGCATCTCCCCTACTGCTCTGGAATACCAGATGACCCCCAGCAGGCCTTCCACCCCTCTCACCACCTCCCTTGGGCTTCAGCAGCTTCCCCAGACGGCACCTCCCCTTCCTACTGAGGGCTGTGCCCTGCAGCCGCCTGTTCTCCCTCCCCTGTATCCACACTGTTAGGGGAGCTCATCCCCTTACAGCGGGGCCCCGAGGACCATTCTTAATCAAAGCACGGCAAGACGGCATTGCAGTCCCCTTGGAGCCTGTGAAACAGGACTTTTAAGCTCTGTCTCCTACCATGGGACTGCAGGGGACACAAGGGAGTGGTCCCTAACAGAGCCACGGAAATGTAGGAATAGGGAGAAGGCGGCTGCTGCTTCTCAGGAACCAGGGGAAGGTAGGGGGTGGCCAGGACCCCCAGTACCCAAGGAGACCTCTCCGGTGCTTGCAGACTGAGGCTCATCCACACCCCCAGTATCCGCAGGGATACCATGCCCTCTCCCTTGGTGGTGGGGAATGGGGAGTGGAAAGATGTGACATGCATTGGAGTCATTACGTTTGGCCTTAGCCATTGCCTCCTGCCAGGCCACTTCACTAGTGTCCAGCCTGTTGGTGGAAGCCAGGCCAACCTGCACGGGCTCAGCCATGCTCTGGTGTTCCCACGTTCATGTGCTCTGCAGGCAGAACAGATGTGAGGCAGGCAGCCGTGAGGCTCAGGCCAGACTGTCCTCCATGCTCTGGCGGGGATGGCCAGGCAGGCCAGTCCCAGCTGGAGGGAGGCCTGCAGAGGGGGCTCCTAGCTGCCACTGTGTGCTGTTCATAGGCCCTGGATTGGGTGTGATGAGAACCAGTGCAGCCATCCTGGGACTCCATCCCTGACAGGGGCCAGAGGGGCGTCAGAAAGGCTAGAACTGGCTTCCCCCTTCCATGTCCACCTCCAAGTCACAGCCAAACCCCACAACCACCTCTCAGAGGCTGCCCTCCGTGAATACACCCTGAGCTTCAGGGAAGCCTTTCTGTATCTACACCTGGTATTGCCTCTTGGGGTATCATTTCTGGGAGCTTCATTGTGCCTTACGTAAACATCCAGGCCCTGGGTCTCTGGGTTCCAGTGCAGCTTTGCCCAGGTCACATAATTCTTCCCTGCATCTGTTTTCTTGTCTGTAAAATGGGGATGATAAGAGTAGCTACCCGGTAGGGTCCTAGGGTTATTGTGAGGATTAAATGAGATAAGATCTTAAAGTATTTAGAATGAC
The DNA here is from genome assembly GCF_001604975.1 of Cebus imitator. Classification (NCBI taxonomy): domain Eukaryota; kingdom Metazoa; phylum Chordata; class Mammalia; order Primates; family Cebidae; genus Cebus; species Cebus imitator. The sequence goes on from NW_016107323.1 coordinate 4,513,348, forward strand.
ACATAGTAAGTACTAAATGCAAGTTAACTGTAAGAATGATGAAGATGATGATGATGTCTCAGTCCCCTCAGCTCTGCTACCGTTGCTCTTACTGCTGTTATGGCCCCACGACTATTAGTGCCATTATTACTACACTCTCATTTGTGCCTTACTAATACCACTGCTGGGATAAACACGCTCCAGCGTATGCATAACAGTACAGCTAGTGCTCGACTTACGACCACGATTGGGACTGGCAGACCGGTCGTAACACGATTTGGTCGTAAGTTGAGTAGGCTATATGTACAGTTGAAATGGTGCACGTGGAGATGGTAGTGCTGCCGAAGCTGGTCCGCACTGTCGTACGCACAGGTGGGCAAGGTTTGCGCTGCCAGACGCGGAGCAGTCGTGGCTAGCGATTGTGGTCGTGAAGTAGAATGGTCGTAAGTTGCATAGATCGTAAGTCGATCAATACCTGTAATGATTTTAGAAAGCTTTCAAGCCCTTAATGGCTCCCCATTAGCCTTCTAAAACATGAATGCAACCGTCAAGGCTTTTCCTATTCTAGTTATGCCTCACCTCACCCCAGCTCCTGCCTTATCCAGGTATAACTGTCCTCCAGCACTCCCCCCAGGTGTGGACCCCTCTGCCCCACTTTCTCCCTCTAGCTGGACCAGCTCCTTCTTCCTTCCTTATTAATCCCCCCTTTAAAAATTACACGTTCCTGAAGGCTCAGCTTACGTGTCACCGGTTTGATTAAACCTCCCTTGGAATTCTTTCCGTGGGAGACGGCAGGGGCATATAAGGATGCAAAATGAGGAGTCAGTTTCAGTTAGAAGCAGGGTGTCTGGGATGGTAGCAAGAATGGAGGCAGCAAAGATGACCAAGAAAACATCGAGAGCTTGTCTGGGGTTAAGCCAAGCCAGGAGCCTGATGTGACCAACTCTGCCTCCGAGTGGCTTAGATGAATTCTGCTAAGCACCTTGGAAGCAGCAGCAGCAGCATGGGTTACTGAGCATCTACTGCGTGTCAGGCACTGTTCAGATGTGGAGATATACCAACTCAAGCAATCCTCACACCAACCCATAAGGTAGATGCTGTTATCATTCCCACTTTACAGATAAGAAAACTGAGGCATGGAGAGTTTCATTAATTTGGCCAGAGAGTTAATAAGTAACAAAGCCTATATTTAAACTGAGACAGCCTGGCTCTAGAGCCCATATACCTAACCGTTGCTCTGTCTTATTGTGCTATTATTATTGTTTCTATTTCAATTTCCCCTTTCCCATCTTTCCTTCATTCTGTTCCACCTACCTGCTACCCCTAGGTGTGAACTTAGGTAGTAGGAATAAAGTCCTCTCTATTCATTAATTCAGCACATTTTTCATGCCCACCTCCTGGAGAGAGACAGTGTGTGAATATATGGCAAGTACTTTGAACGGTGCCTGGCACATAGTGGGTGTCTGCTCCTACCATCATCATTACCTCCACCATCATCATCACCACCACCATCGCTATCACCGCCATCACTGTCCCCACCTGTACCCTCACCACCATTGTTATCACCATCACCATCATCACCACCATTATCTCTGCCATTATCATCACCACCACCATCA
>NW_016107323.1:4515218-4568769 GCF_001604975.1 Cebus imitator
CACCATCATCATCACTGTCACCCCCACCACCATCAGCACCATCATCATCACTGTCACCCCCACCACCATCATAGTAACCACCACCGTCATCATAATCACCACCATCCCACCACCATCACATAACCATCAACAGCATCATCACCACCACCATTAATATCATCATCTATGTCTGCTGCACAGAACCTGACACTAAGAAGGTTTTCAGCAATATTCTGTTGGGTGATGGATGACGGGGCATTTCTCTCAATCATTCTCCGTCATGGGAGGGACAGCTTTTCAGTATCGGAAAATCGATGTTCTTATTCTCTAAATCTCCAGAGGAGCCCTTTTCTGCCCAATTTCTTCCCCTGAGACGATGAGCACATCCTTCCTTCTACTGTAAGTGACTCATTCCCACTTCAACTCTCTGAGCTCAGTGGGGAGAAGTGAGTTTCCCTCCTCCACCTGCCAGGGCATGGAGCCTGACCTTGCTGTGTAAGCCCCTCTCCTCTTTGTCCATGTCAGGAGAGCCTTGAGTCTAGGTACATCCTGGAAGCAGAAGACAGCCTCAGAACAAAGCAGAAATGGAAGGAGGCCTGGCACCTGGGGTGGAGGGCAGCGCTGGCCCACAAAGTCATGTCTTCAGTGGGCTGAGAGGGAGGAATGCCAAGAGCATTTCTGAAAATAAAATGCCAGAGAAGATGATTCAGATGTGGAGGGGAGTTACAAGGAAGAGAGTTAGGAGAAATGGCATTCTTTGGTCATCTCCTTATTTCTGCATTAAACTCTAGAATTTACCCAGAAGGGAAAAAAAGGCAAAGGCTGAGGAAGGTGACTTGACTGAAAACAGATCCCGAGTTTTAAAGTGAAATTAGATGTCTGGACTTCTAGGAAGATAAGTGATGCTTATTTCAAAATGACACCATCAGGCCCCCCCGCACCGCGAGGGGCCTCGTGAAGCTCAGTCTCATTTCAGAGCATATTCATTTCCTCTGGCTGCTGCTAGAACTCATCACTGCAAACTTAGGGTCCTAAGACAACAGAAATTTATTCTTTTACAATGCTGGAGGTCAGAAGTCTAAAATGGGTCTCATGGAGCTAAAATTAGAATCCATTTCCATGCCTTTTCCGGCTTCTAGAGGCCATCCATATTCCTTGGCTCATGGACCCATCATCTTTAAAGCCAGCAATGGTCAGTGAGGTCTTTCTCTCATTGCATCATTCTGACACTGAATCCCCCACCTCCCTCTTCAAGGTTTAAAGGACCCTTGTGATTACATTGGGCTCACCTGGAAAACCCAGGATACTCTCTCTATCCCAATGTCAGATGATTAGCAGACTTTATTTTTTTTCAAGTTAAATGAAAAATAGATTTATTTATATAAATTACTTTTTAATTTTAAGGGGGAAAAATACCTTAACAATGGGAAAACCTGGCAGACACTACCATGATATTGACGAGCAGTCTTAATTCCATCCACTACCTTGGCCCCTTCTTGCCATGTAACATAGCATATTCACAGGTTCTAGGGACTAGGACATTGGACATCTTTGGGGACCATTATAATGCTGACCATGCCATGTTAGGAGCATAGCTGTATCTGATTCTTTCAAAATTGGTACATCATTTCTGAAAGTGGCTGAAAGTAGTCATCATCCAGAAATTGAGTTAAACCAAGTCAGTGTGACCTCAGGAGAGTTACTTAGCCTCGCTGGGTCTTTTTCTCAACTCTGCGATAAAAGAGTTTAGCTGCGAACTCTTGGAAGGAGGAACCATTGCCCTCTCATGCCCAGGTCCTGGCATATAGTAGGCACTCAGGAAATGTTAGTGGCTGACTCAGGGGAGCTGGATTTAGCATTGTCCAAGGCTTCCCAGCATTCAAGGCCTGTGATTTCATGACTTACTGGTTCTAAATAACACAGTGTAAACTTTCAAAATGGTTAATCACATCTGCGAAGAAATGACCCTAGGCAAAAAGTGTGTCATTTTTCTCGATGGCACAGTGCTGTGTGCTATAAGCCATTTGATTATACACACAGAGAGACGCACAGAGAGGGCGCACAGAGAGGGAGGCTCGCTGTGTGTGTGTGTGTGTGTGTGTGTGTGTGTGTGCGCGCGCACGCGCACGTGTGCCTGTGTGCAAACTTCCGATTGCAAAAATTCTCACCTAACCAGCAACTGGAGCTCCCTGAACAAAGGATCTCTAATAAATTAACTCAAAATTTGCCCTGTTTATTCGTCTGTTTTCACACTGCTATAAAGAACTACCTGAGACTGGGTAATTTATTAAAAGAATGGTTTAGTTGACTCACAGTTCTGCATGGCTGGGGAGGCCTCAGGAAACATAATTGCAATCACAGTGGAAGGTGAAGGAGAAGCAAGAGCCTTTTTCACATGGTGGCAAGAGGGGGCAGGGGGACTGCCAAACAATTTTGTTTATTTTTTGAGATAGAATCTCACTCTGTCACCCAGGCTGGAGTGCCATGGCACCATCTTGGCTCACTACAACCTCTGCCTTCCAGGTTCAAGCTGTTCTCCTGCCTTAGCTCCCAGGTAGCTGGGACTACAGGCACACACCACCACACCCAGCTAATTTTTGTATTTTTAGTAGAGACCAGGTTTTGCCATGTTGGCCAGGCTGGTCTCAAACTCCTGTCCTCTAGTGATCCACCCACCTTTTCCTCCCAAAGTGCTGGGATTACAGACATGAGCCACTGTGTCTGCCTGCCAAACACTTTTAAACCATCAGATTTCATGAGAATTTACTCACTATAATGAGAACAGCATGGGGGAAACAGCCATGGGGGAAATCACCTCCCACCAGGTCCCTCCCCTGACATGTGGCAATTACAATTTGAGATGAGGTTTGGATGGCGACACGGAGCCAAACCGTCTCACAAGGACTGTTTGTTGCGCAGTCTGCTGCTGCTGAGGCCTGGCTTCTCTGCTGAGGGTTGCCACGGATGAGGAAAGAGCCTGTGCCCACTCCCCAGGACTGGGGTGGCGAGCACCCTGCTGCCCCTTCCCTGGCCCCCCATGCCTTCTTCATTGTCTGGACGGTGCTTCCCGTGCATACCCCCAGGCTGCCTTCATCTGCTTTCAACCATCTAATCTCAAAGGTGCTTCCAGGCAACCAAAACAGGCTGCCGTCCTCACTCTCTCCTGAGCGGTCTCTCCATTAGCTATGGCTGCTGGTCATTATGAACGCAGCGCCTCACTTGGGATACAAAGTCTGTTCAAGCCCTAGCTGCCATGTGTATCAGCAGTGTGACCTCGGACAAGTCACTAAAGGCTCTGAGCTGGTCACCTCCCACTCTTCATCCCTGCCTTCTACTGGAATCGCATCTTTGCCCTGCTCAGGCCACTACTGCGTGGATCAGGGGTCCTCCATCCCGGCTGCTCGTGAGAATACACCTTTTTGAAAAAGCACCCAAGACTGATTTTCCTGCAGGCAACAAGCAGACTCCACTCTGAGAAGCTGGGCTCCCGCCTGGCCTGGCTACCGGCTTTTGCCGCTCAGAGGACTGCAGCCCAGCCTTTGTTAACTCTGTGCCCAGATTATTTCTCTTGCCTCTGTGAGAGCCTTTAAGTGCCTCTTCATCAATCTTAGAATAAAATCTAGACTTTTCAACTTGCCTTATAAGCCCTTTCCTGACTTGGCCCCTGCCTTTCTCTGCAGCACAAACTCTGAAGTAAAACAGACTAGGTTCTAGTCCCAGCTCTACCTATTGCCAGCTGTGTGACCTTGGGAAAGTAACCTAACCTCTCTGTGTCTCAGTTTCACCATCTGTAAAATGATAACAAATAATAGCAATAACAATAATAATAACAGGAACTGCAGAGAAATGTTGTAAGGATTAGAATAGTTAATGCATGTAAAGCATTAACATTGATACTGCTTGGCTCGTAGTAAGTGCCATATAAAGTCTTAACTCTGGTTTTCATTGGTATTATCATTATCTTGCTGCAACCCTGGATGGATCTGGACACTCCATAAGGCACCTACTGTAGGAGAAGAGGTAGGGATCCCAGCCATTGAGGCAGCTTGTCGGTGGAAGTGTACCTTGAAGAACAGGTAGAGATGCTGCCAGTAAAAAAACCAGGGGGAGAATGGCTGGGCACGGTGACTCACGTTTATAATTCCAGCACTTTAGGAGGCCAAGGCGAGCAGATTGCTTGAGGCAGGAGTTCAAGACCTTCCTGGCCAATACTGCATTTCTACAAAAAAAATACAAAAATTAGCCTGGCGTGGTGGCGTGCGCCTGTAGTCTCAGCTACTTGGGGAGCTAAAGCAAGAGAATCACTTGAACCCGGGAGGCAGACATTGTAGTGAACTGAGATCTCGCCACTGCACTCCAGCCAGAGTGACAGAGTGAGACTCCGTCTCAAAAACAAAGAAAAGGGCTGGACACAGTGACTCATGCCTATAATCCCAGCACTTTTGGGGGCCGAGGCAGGAGGATCACGAGGTCTAGACCGGCCTGACCAATATGGTAAAACCCCGTCTCTATTAAAAATACAAAAAAATTGGCTGGGCGTTATGGCACATGCCTGTAATCCTAGCTACTCAGGAGGCTGAGGCAGGAGAACCACTTGAACCCGGGAGGTGGAGGTTGCAGTGAGCCAAGATCTCTCCCCTGCACTCCAGCCTGGGTGATAGAAGGATGCTCTGTCAAAAAAAAAAAAAAGAGAGAGAAAGAGAAAGAAAACCTGTTCATGTGTGAGTTTGCCTGTTGTGGAAAAAAACAGTCCAGGCACATGTCTGGGATCAAATGAGATAGAGCTTCCATAGCTGGGAAACACCATGGCGCCCTGAGTCATTTGGTTTTACCTTGTGATTTTTCTAGTCTGTACTGCGAATGTGATGTGCTGTGGCCGGGCTTGGTGAGGGGCAGAAACTGTGATTTGAGTCAATGCAGAGGTTCTCAACCTGGATGTACATTGGAATTACCGTGGAGATCATTGAAAAAATACCACTGATGTCCCCAGAGATTCTTGTTTAATTGGTCTGGGGTGGGACTGGGCATTGGTACTCTCTCTCTTTTTTTTTTTTTTTTTTTTTTTTTTTTTTTTTATGATGGAGTCTCGCTCTGTCACCCAGGCTGGAGTACAGTGGCAGGACGTCAGTTCACTGCAACTTCTGCCTCCTGGGTTCAAGAGATTCTTGTGCCTCAGCCTCCTGAGCAGCTGGGATTACAGGTATGTGCCACCACGCCTGGCTAATTTTTGTGGGTTTTTTAAGTAGAGACGGGGTTTCACCATGTTGGCCAGGCTGGTCTCGAACTCCTGACCTTAAAGTGATCTGCCCACCTCGGCCTCCCAAAGTGCTAGGATTATAGGTGTGAGCCACCGTGCCCAGACAGCCTTGGCATTTTTTTTAAACTCTCGAGCATGGTGGCTTACTCCTGTAATCCCAGCACTTTGGGAGGCTGAGGTGGGTGGATCACCTGAGTTCAGGAGTTTGAGACTAGCCTGGCCAACATGAAGAAACCTTGTCTGTACTAAAAATACAAAATATTAGCTGGGTGTAATGGGAAGCGCCTGTAATGACAGCTACTCGGGATGCTGAAGCAGGAGAATCGCTTGAACCCAGAAGGTGGAGGTTGCAGTGAGCTGAGATCCCTCCATTGCACTCCAGCCTGGACAACAAGAGTGAAACTGTATTTCAAAAAAAAAAGAAAAGAAAAAACTCCTCACACTATTCTCACGCATTCTTAATGGGATTTGAGGCAATATACCACCACCAGGGTGAAAGTTGTTTCTTAAGACTCCCCCCCAAAATGTGGGTATTGGAATGGTTTGTGACCCTCAAAAGGGCCACAATACATAAACATATATACAGTATATTCACAATATTAAAATTTCATGAGGTGGAATGTTTTAAATCAGGGTTCACGAACCCCAGCCCACGGCTGGTACGGGTCTGTGGCCTGTTGGGAACTGAGCCACACAGGAGGAGGTAGGCAGCCAGTGAGCGAGCATTACAGCCTGAGCCTTGCCTCTGTCGCATCAGCGGCAGCATTAGATTCCCACAGGCGCACGAACCCCACTGTGCACTGTGCTCATGAGGGATCCAGCTTGCATGATCCTTATGAGACTCTGACGCCTGAGGATTCGAGGGGGAGCAGTTTCATCCGAAAACCATCCCCGGCCCCACAACCCACCTGTCAGGAGAAAAATTTTCTTCCACAAAACCGGTCCCTGGTGCTAAAAAGGTTGGGGACTGCTGCTTTAAAATAGAGAGTCTTGATAGAAAATTTGAAGTGCAATAAGGCCAATGGATCAGGAGACAATTACCATTGAGAAGAGAGTTTGTTACTTACAGTTCCCAAGAGGAAGGGACACGACAGGCCTTGTAGGGTAACATAGGAAAGCACAGGCTTGGTCAGGGGGCAGAAGGAAACCGTGGGCAAGAGCCTTTAATATAGCTTCCGAGGGAAGGAACGGGTGAGGCAGAGAATGCAGGTTTAGGATTAGCTACTTAGGATAATTTCAGCAGGCTCTGAGGCATAGGGACTGTCCCTAGTTGTCTGGTGCCTGGCCCTGGAGAGATTAGGGCAGGTTGCTAGTGGCCCAAAGTATGACACCCCCACAGAGGAGGTGGCTGGAATGTGGGCTCTGGACGGGTTGGTTTGCATTTGAAAAGTTTGCTTGCTGACAGGTCGTTTACTATCCCTGGGAATTGGCTAACTCTGGGTGGGGCCAATCCTGGGGACTGCCCTCCAGGGTCAGCAAGGCCCCAGATGTCAAAGCACCAGAATACAGACAATAAAAGGAATGGTCAAGGCCAGGTAAGGTGGCTCACACCTGTAATCCCAGCACTTTGGGAGGCCGAGGTGGGAGGATCCTTTGAGTCCAGGAGTTTGAGACCAGCCTGGACAGCATGATGAGACCCCATCTCTACAAAAAATCAAACATTAGACAGGTGTGGTGGTGCACGCCTGCAGTCTCAGCTACTCAGGAGGCTGAGGTGGGAGGTTCACTTGAGCCCAGGAGGTCGAGGCTGCAGTGAGCCGTGATTGCCCCACTGCACTCCAGCCTGGGCGACAGAGCAAGACTCTATCTCAAAAAAAAAAAAAAAAGAAGGAAATGAAAAAGAGACATGGTTAATACAGCGGAGTGGTGGTGGAGGGGTAGGGAAGAAAATGTCCGAAAAGGCTTCTTGAGGTGGAAGGGGAGATAATAAAAAGTTGAGAAATATTGAGTTATATCTGGGCTACTTTCACATAGTCCTTGATGCAAGTCCCAGAACAGGTGCTAGGAGAAAGCCTGTCCCCAGAAGCATACCTATTTTCCTCCTTGGCTGGGGTAGGACCTGGTTTCCCCAGCAAGGGCTTCGTGCTCCCTTCCCCAAGGGCCCATGGCCTTGGGAACCTGCAGTAACTTTAAACAGCAATGACAAAGGAGAATTTAGCATCCTCCTGTGGTTTATTTTACTCTGTAATCAGCTCCTGAATTTGGCCTAATGGGATCCTAATGTTTTTAAAAGCCAATTTAGTAATCTTTGTATTTTCAATGGATTGTGAAAGGTCTATTAGTTCCTTATATCTGCATGCACATGCATGGCTGCAAATGGCAGATTTATGCTTTTATGTGCCATTAACATCTACACTATGTTAACAGCAGCATTTAGTCAGCTCTCAAACTTGGCCTAATCTCCTCTATGCCCGTAAACACACACACACACACACACACACACACACACACACACACACCCCACACCATACCACACCCCTCTCTGTCATTGCATATGGTCAGCCACAGGGTATTTCAACTTATTAAACATTCTAGTGAACAGTTCCCACTCTATCATATCAAATAAATAATAAGTCTATAGTCACTAGGCTGTTTAATTAAAGATAATCAGTGTTTGAAGACTTAGAAAACAATTAAACATACTTAACACGAAGCCTTGGTTGAACATGATTTAATCTTTCCTTTCTTGGGTGACTCAGGATCTTCCAGGCCCTAGGGACTTTCATTATGAATATAAATGATCCTGGTACTCTGCAGACGTTCCATTGGAAAGGGATATTCAGTTGGAAGCCTGCCAGGTAACTCCAGCTTCCACTATAGAGGGTATCCTTGCTATTGCCCGGAAGTGCTTTCGAGACATCCGTGCGACGAGACAAACGTGAATGCTTGTCTTTGGCATAAAACGCCTCTGACAGCTGGTGTGAAGTCTCTCCATTTTCTTCAGCCCCGTTTGATTTCTATACCAGGGAGAAATCCTCAGTGGGGTGCTCATCGGGTATTAACACCTTTCTTTGACACTATTTTTTTTTTTAACCAAGAACTCTACCCAGGACTCATTCATTAATTCAGCTTGTGTTTATTAAACAAGTCTCAGTGAGACACAGAAGTGGAGAGCTGGTCACAGGAAGAGGTGCAGCTAAATTCACTTCAGGGAACATAATGTATACTCAATAGTGAATCCAAAGTTTTCTTAAATGTGTATATACCTCCTAGCCACCCCTAACTGCCCATCACCTTCCTCTTCCCTTTCTAGTGTGACTACCTTCACCATTTGAACCATATTCAGATGCTTAATGAATCAGAATTAAAATTAATCTGGGAAATAAATGGCTAAAAAAGTAGCCTCAAAATATCTTTCAAAAAGGAGAGGTAATGAATTAGGACCAGTCCTACCTAATTTTAAAGCATTTACGAAACTACAATAATTAAGCAGTGTGGTTCTGACACCGAAAAGAACTAGATCAGTGAGATAACCTAGGAGGAACTGCTGTGTTCTCAGCTGTATCTGGAGATAAAGCACGTGATGAAGTGGGATTATTTTAAATCAGTGAGGAAAAGGTGGATTATTCAGCAAATATTGGATCAACTGGTTAGTTACTTGGGGAAAACAAAAACAAAAACTGGATCCCTACCTCATGCCAGACAGATCAAAGTTTTTTTTTTTTTTAATTGGGGGTTTGTTGTACAGATTATTTTATCATCCAGATGTTAAGCCTCATATTCATTAGTTATTTTTCCTAATCCTCTCCTTCCTCCCACCGTCCTCTCTCCAGTAGGCTCCAATGTGTGTCGCTCCCCTCTATGTGTCCATGTGTTCTCATTATTTAGCTTCCACTTATAAGTGAGAAAATGTAGTATTTAATTTTCTGTTTCCATGTTAGTTTGTTAAGTATAAAGGCCTCCAGCTCCATCTATGTTCCTGCAAAGGACATGACCTCATTCTTTTTCATGGCTGCATAGTATTCCATGGAGCATTCTGTACCACATGATCTTTATCTAATCTACCACTGATGGGCATTTAGGTTAATTCCATGTCTTTGCTATTGTGAATAGTGCTGCAGTGAACACATGCATGCGTGTGTTTTTATAATAGAATGATTTATATTCCTTTGGGTATATACCTGGTAGTGGGATTGCTGGATTGAATGGTATTTCTGTTTTTAGGTCTTTTTGAAATCACCACACTGTCTTCCACAATGATTGAACTAATTTACATTCCTACCAATAGTGTATATGCATTCTGCAACCCAAAGTTTTAATATTAAAAATGTAAATAAAATTGCCAGAAGAAATCAGGGTTAAATTTTTAATACTCTTGAATAGGGGGAGGGCTTTCTGAATGTAAACCCCAACTCAGAACCCATAAAGAGAAAGACTGATAACTTTGCCTGCATTGAACAAAAATACTTCTACTAGAAAAAAACTGTAAGCACACTCAAAAGGCAGATGGAAAACTGGGAAAATATGTGTGCATGACACATGTCAGGCAAAGGGATTATTTCCTTAATATAGAAAGGACTTTCACAAACCAATAAGAATTTGATATTTCTGTAGAAAACTAGGCAAATGATACACAAAAGCCATGCACAAAGGAAACAGATGTTAATAACCATGAAAAAATGATCTTTCTTACAGTTACATGAAATCAAATTAGATACCATTGTGTGGTGTTTTTCTCATACCTTTATCCCTTGTAGAACCTGCACATTGTTTGTACTTGATAAATATTTGCTGAGTGAGTGAATGAATTCATCCATGAGAATACATAGAAAGTTCTGGAATCTTACACAAGAAACTAATAATAAGGGTTACCTCTGGCGAGGGGGATTAGGTGCAAGAGGAGGAAAAGAGGTTGCTTTCAGTGTATTGTTTTATCCCTTTCTTATTATTGAAGTTTTAAAAATAGGCATGGATAACTTTGTGATTCATATTTTGAAAATAGCTTACATTTTTAAAATGAATATTTAAGATGGCAGTGAAGAGAGAGTGTAAAGAGGCCAACTTCTGATGCACCACATTATCTTAACATGTTGATAGGGAAGCAGACGGTCAGTCTGGGATGGAGGCGCTCGTGAGAGTGCTGAGGAGTGAGGAGAATACAGCCAGGTGTCCTGCTCACCCATAGCTAAGGGACCGGTTGATCTCTAGAGGCACCGACAGAGATAAGGAAAAAACAGGTGGGTATTGAAGTCCAGGGAAGCAGGAGAAGTCAAGTTAGAGATGTCTGCCAAGCCAGAAAAGATGCACAGGCAGCATTCTGAGTCTAGGAGGTCTGAGAGGCCAAGAATGATATGGGGTGATGTGCTGGTCTGGGTCTGCTGGCAGCCTGAGCAGAGAATGCCATTCTCTGCCTCTGTCATCTCTCCCATTGACTCCCTCCCTCTGATGGTTATTCTGGCCAGAACATCAGCAATGAATCCTGACCTCAAAGAGGTACCAGAATTGGTTCCCAAGGGATTCAGCTGCCTCCTCCCAATGATAAACAAGCCCCTCAGCAAAGCACATGAGTCCCTCAGTGCTTCCCTCCATGATCTGGTCCCCGCCCACCTCATGGGGATTTCCTTCAACCCAGCGCGCCAGCCATGGCCAACTTCTTGCAATCCCCACAAGCCACCATGAGTTTTCTTGGTTCTTGCCTCTGTGCCTTGGCTTTTGCTGCTCCTGCCAGTTTGGGCTTCCCTCTGCCCTCCTCTTTCCCACCCCTCAGCCAGGTCACCTAATGACCATCAGCTCATCTTTCAAGCATCCTAGATCAGCTCATCAATGAAGGCTTTCCTGACATACCACCCAGCTGGAATATCCAATTTCTGTTTGTGCCATCAGTGTAGCATGGATGGACTTTTCTTAGAGTACCTGTAACACTCATAAACATGTGTACCTATTCCACTATATTGAGAGTTTCTTAAATGCAGGGTCTATGTCTTAATTTTTATTATAGTCCTAATCTGGCACATTATATTGAGTAGATTGGCAGATGGGTAGAAAGATGGTTGGATGGATGGATAGATGGATAGGTAGGTGAGTAGGTGAGTAAGTGGATGGATGAATGGATGGATGGATGGGTGGGTGGGCGGGTGGGTAGGCAGATGGATGGTGGGTGGATGGATGGATGGATGGATGAATTTGGATTGCAAGTATGCGTGACCATCTTGACGTAGAACAAGGTAGACAATGTCCAGAAAGGTGCCTCATTATTTTACCCTGGTTTATGGCCATGATGTTAATTAAAATCTTAAAGGTCATTTCTTCACTCAGAAAACTCCAGCACACAATTTTCCTGTTAGTTACACTCCAGGGCTGAGTTTTATCACACCACATGATGTTGTGCACATGAGCGTCACTACTGTGTAGGGGACAAGGGAAATGCTTTTCAGAGAACTTTCAAAGGCCACAGCCCATGCTTCTCAGTGCCAGTTGAGCTCCAAAATCTGACCACCTGTGACATTTCCACAGCTACCCAAGACCTAGCTGGAGGTCTGAAATACCATTCCATGCCTGGTAGTTCTAAAATGGTGCCCTGGATCTTTTAGGAGGAGTTGGGGACTGAAGCAGGTGTTCACAAATCCTTTCAGATCCCAGGAGCTCCCTGATACAGAGATGAGGAAACAGGAAGAATGAGTCTCTTTCCTCTTAAGCTCCTATGAGGCAGACGTCACTCAGGGCTCTGTGGGAAAGTTGTAATGATAATGCAAGAAAAGGCTGACCTGTGGGAGAGGAGGGATGCCAAAAAAGGAACCAACAATCTTGTTTGGATAACATTGAAAGGGAAGGTTCTTAGGCCATCTGAAGCCAAACCACCGAAAGAAATAAGATGTAGAAACAAAGATGGAGAATTTTCAGACTTGAGTTCCAGAACGGAGCTTGAAGTACATGTGGAGATTAAGGTGGTGACCTTCTGAAAAGAACATGAAGATATTTGTGGATCATTTATTAATTCAACCATGAACACTGAGTACCACAAGGAACAGGATGTGTTCCTGCCCTCACAGGCTTCATTCAGGCTGGCTAGGGAGACAGAACTCCTACCCACTAGTGCACTATGAGAGAAACAGCAGTTCACAGCAGTAATGGGGTCCCACTGTGCAGCACAGCAGGGTGACCCCAAGTCAGCCTGGGAGCTGCAGGGACACTTCCCAAAGGAGCTCATCATTGGGGCTGGGACCTGCCAATGCAGATGCTTTTCCGAATTGGAGTGGAGCATGCCTCTCGCAGAGGAACGGTTTCAACAAACCAAGCCTGAATCTGTTTCCCACTGACAAGTCCCTTAAAAGGGGTTTCCAAGCTGGTGTACAAACATTTTTTCTTAATCTGATAATTTCCTGTCTTGTTTCTTAATAAATTTAACGTAAACGAAAGCCTCCTGGCACTGCCTGTGTTATTGGATTCCTAAATCTTTAGTTTCAGAGACCTTCACTTAGATTATTAGCAAGCATTTATCGACCCCTTTCTCTGTGCCAGGTTGTCTCTATCTATTATCTCATTACAGCCTCCCAGCCATGCTAGGGGGCAGACAGATGAATGGAAATTAAGCTCCAAGAGAGAAGCTCCTTTGTTTTCTCTGTAAAGTGTTTGATACTTTACAGACGCTCAGAGAGGCCTAGTCAAGAGCCTTGGCCACACAGCTGGTAGCTGGCAAGGTAGAAATCTGAACCTGGCCAGGTCCGTCTGATGCCTGTTCAAGGGCTGGTGCACTGCTGCACCCCAGCTGCTTCCTTCCCCTTTGTTAAAGCTGAGATCTGGTGCCAGGACCCTCCCCTCTACATTTCTGGGGGTTGCTTAACAGAAGACCAAGTCTAGCTTGTCAGGCAGGACTTAGCAGAGTAGCTCTCCTCCTGCGGCCAGAGACAGACAAGGCAGCACCAAGCTTGTGTCCAGAGTACCAAGGCTTACATGATCAGCCCCTCCCCAGCACAGCCTTATACAGTCACCTGCTGCTTCTAGCCTTCCCCAGGGCTACACCACACACGGGGAAATAAACCTTTGCTTTCTCACACTCCAGTGCTGGAGATAGACAACACATTGACAAATAATACATAATATAGTATAACATAGTGTTAGGTGCCATAAAGAAGAAATAAAATAGAGTGAGGGGATGGGAGAGTGATGGATGGTGTTATCTTTTAGTGAAGTAGTTGGAAAGGTTTCTCTGATGGCTGAGCACAGTGGCTCACACCTGTAATCCCAGCACTTTGGGAGGCCAATGAGGGCAGATCACTAGAGCTCAGGAGTTTGAGACCAGCCTGGCCAAGGTGGCAAAACTGTCTCTACAAAAAATACAAAAATTAGCTGGATGTGGTAGTGTGCACCTGTCGTCCCAGCTACTAGAAAGGCTGAGGTTAGAGGATGGCTTGAGCCTGGGAGATGGAGTTTGCAGTGAGCCGACGTCAGGCCACTGCATGCCAGCCTGGGCGATGGAGCCAGATCTTGTCTCAAAAAAAAAAGATTAAAAAGAAAAGAAAAGTCTTTCTGAGGAGGTGATATTTGAGCAGAGAGAGCCCTAGCTGAGGAAGGAGCAGGCTGTGCATCTACCTAAGAAAAGAGAGTTCAGGAAAAGAACAGAGCGAGTGCAATGGCCCTGAGATGGAAATGTGTTTGCTATGCCCGAGAAACCCCCAGGAGAGTCATTTTATCACCTTTGCCATCCCTGCCTTTCTAGGCACTAGGAAGATTCTTCCCTAGGCCAGGCCCAAAAGAAATTGGCAGTTGGGAATTACCTGGAACTACTAGATTCTATGTAGCAACATGGGGAAAAGCGAAAAGCATTTTAAGACACTAAGTTAACTCTCAGTTTCGTAACTGATAAGTACCAGTTAGATATTGCGCATATGCAGCATAACAAACTACCTCCAAACTCAGTGGCTTAAAGCATCAACCATGTTGTATGTACTCTGGGTCAGCTGGGCGGGTCTTTGATCTTGGCCAGGCTCACCCATGAGTCTGTGGTCAGTTACAGGTTGAATAGGCAGCTCTGCTCATCTTGGCTGAACTCTTGCATTTTTAGGAGTTGCCTGACTGTCTGTTGATCTAGGAGAGCCTTGGCTCTTCTCCGCGTGCCGTTCTCATCCAGCAGGCTAGCCTGGCTTCTTCACTCGGTGGTGACAGGGTTCTAAGAGAGAGGAAGCAGGCAAGATCTTTTGAAGTCTACACTTGGAACTGGTACCCTATCATTTCCATCATATTTTAGTGGCCAAAGCAAGTCACAGGCTGGCCAAGATTTAATGGATGGGAAAATAGACACTTGATGGAAGGAACTTCAAAATCATGTTGCATGCATATAGGCAGGGGTGAAAAATGGATACAATTTTGGCAGTCAGTCTGCCCAGATAAGGAATCAGACTGGAAAGCATAACACTGCTTAATTCTGGAGCAAGCGACTATGACTTCTGGCCCCCAGGTTTTAGTGGGGAGCCCAGAATATATACCTATTCTGATGGAAGCCCCAGCAGCAAAGCTTTTTTAAACTCTGGTCAGCTTAGAGGTTTTAAGGATGTCCATTAAATTCAAGAGGACTTTGAGGGCTCTGAAGACTGGTAATTACCCTGGGTCAAGCCCAGAGGTTTTCACTTAATAACTAACTACTGGTAAAGAAAATCTAACTCCATACGTGATAAATCTACATGGTTCTGTTCACCCACCAGCCGTGATCCCCTAAATCCTCCCGAAAATGACTGCAAAATATATGGTAACCCTAGGAAGCTAAAGAAACAGAGCTAATGAGTTCTTTCACTGTTTGTGCTTAATTCATTATCTCCAACAGATTTTGAGGCAGCTTATAAAAATAGTGCAACATTGTACCATAGATAACAAAAGACAAAAATATTAAAAATGTGTTTTCTTATTTACACATGGGTTGCAAATTTGACTATAAGCTTCCTAGTAGGAACTGCAAAGTAGGAAACACATCTACACTATGTATCTGTAGACTTTGTCTTTTGTCCCATGAGGCCAAATTGTAAAGGTTTTCCATTTGAAGTTAATGGTATTTCAGTACACACAAAGTTTGTATACTTGCCTGTCAGTTCCTAGGCAATAATGCCAAGGAAACCATCTCACACATGATTATACTGGGAGCTCCAGGAGGGCAGGAATCCAGCTGTCTGTGTACAATCATGTTCCCTAGTTGTACCTGGCAGAGAGTAGGGCTTGAGTAGCTAAGTAGGGGTTGAGTAACCAAGAAGCAGTATGCTGAGTGGCTAAGAGATTGAGCCCTGGAATCAGAAGACTTGGTATTCAATTCCTAGCCCCATTTTTAAGATCTACATGACCTTAGACAAATTATTGAACATCTCCAAGTTCTATTGCATTCCCTATAAAGTAGAGATAATAATGGTAAATATTTTATAACACTTCCTCTATACCAGGTACTTTTCCAAATGTTTTATACATATTAACTTTTTTAATCCTCCTACAACTCTGTGAGGTAGGTACTATTAATATTGCCATTTTACAGATAGAAAAACCAAGGCACAGAATGATTATATTCACTTGCCTAAAGCTACACAAGTAGTAAGTAAGGCAGTCAGGGTTCCAACCCAGGCAATGTGAACCCAGGGCCTTTGCTCTTAACTGTTACCTTATACTGTCTCCTAATAAATGTTGGATTTCCTACCACATAGTGTGGCTGTGAGGATTAAAATACATCTGAGTTTAAAGATGTAAAATGCTAAACACAGTGCCCAGCCCATAGTTTGTACTCCGTAAAGGCTGGCTGTTCTCCCCCTTCATCACCACCACCATCATTGCCACTGAAGGTTGGATAGATGAAAGCTGGTGGTTCTCTTACTGGTCTTCTCTTTGTAGATAACTAGCATCTGATATGGTTTGACTCTATGTCTCCACCCAAATCTCACCTTTAATTGTACTCCCCATAACTCCCACATGTCAAGGGTGGGAGCAGGTAGAGGTAATTGTATCATGGGGGCAGTTTTCCCCACGCTGTTCCCCTGATAGTGAATGAGTCCTCACGAGATCTGATGGTTTTATAAATGCCTGGCATTTCCCCTGCTTGCACTCACTCCATCCTGCTGCCCTGTGAAGAAGGTGCCTGCTTCTCCTTTGCCTTCTGCTGTGATTGTAAGTTTCCTGAGGCCTCCCCAGCCATGCAGAACTGTGAGTCAATTAAACCACTTTCCTTTATAAATTACCCAGTCTTGGGTATTTCTTCATAGCAGTGTGAGAATGGACTAATACAGCATCCCTGTACCCTGGATTCAATAATAAAACATAGACACAGAGCAAAGTCCAGAGGAGAGTGAAAGGATGTCAGGGCACCATATTTGCAAAGGGGCCATCCTACGTAGATCTAGAAAGGTAGGCACATTGGGAGGCAGCAGTGCATTCCAGTGGCCTCTGTCAGAGACACAGTGCCAAACATGCTTAGCCCCGGGTTCTGCCCAGAGCAGCAGCTCTCATGTTTTTTGTTCACCGTGGCCTTGCCAAACGGTTGACTGTCTCCAGTCACACGAGATTTTGGGAAGATGATCTGCAAGGCCATTTGAATCCAGACATTAAATAAACAGAACTGCACATTTGTGGGAACAGGGTATTTAACAGGCACTTTCCATAGGCCAGAGGCTTTAAGTATGTTATGTTGTTTCATCACTGCAACAAACCTATGAAGTAGATAGTTTAACCCCTCTTCACTGATGCAGAAGCTGGCTGGAGAGTGGGAAGTTCTTTGTCCAAGTTGCACAGAGGGCAGCTGTCAGATGGGATCTCGGCTCCGGCAGTGCTGGTGTCTTACCCGCCTCACTCTACCCCAACTCACTGCCAGGCCAGTCCCGGAGCAGAGAAACCTTAAATAAATGGGAATGTGGACAATCAAAGGCATTGGTTTGCCCTTTTTTAGGACCCATAAACCCTTTGGAGAATTTGAATGAACTCCCCCCTTAGACAAATGCACAACACATTCAAAGTAACAAAATTTCAGGGAGTCCATGACCCCTTCAGCCCACTATGAATCCTGGCTTACGTTCACTCGCTCTCCAGGGAAATTATTTCCTTTAGATCCACTCAAACTTATATTTGAATCTCAGTTCCCTCTGTTTCTAAATTAGGGTCTTCATCGCCAGGCCGTGGCTGTCCTTGGCTCCAATAATGGAAATTCATAAGTAGTCCAAAACTCAGGCCTGCATCTGACACTAAAACATGATGCTAGGACCTTCTCCCTGACCAAGCAGATTTTTACATACACAAAAAAATAAATAACTCCAGTCTACATGTATACCCCATATAGGGTCTTCAATGAGGAAAAAGAAAATTAAACCCTGGCATATAATCTTTGTGTAATAGATCAATTATAGAGTCCCCAAATCTCTGTAATCTAACTCTCAAAGCTTCTTTTAATAATTATATTTCTTTGAATAATTATATTTACATTTCATAACCCTCTAAAAGAAAAAGAAATAATTCCAAGGGAAATTGTTGATTCTTGTGATAAAGGACAAAGTAGTCTAAAGCTGGGTTAGTGCACATTAACTGAATTTCCTCTCAGTTAGCACATGTTGAGAACCTACTGTTTGCTTAGCACGTGCAGAAGACTTTGATACACATGATCTCATTTCACTCATACCTCACTCCCATCCCCAGAAGTCCAATGAGGAAAACAAGGTCATTATTATTGCTGCCATTTCACAGAAGAGGAAACTAAGGTCCAGAGAGCTTCTGTGACCCGCCTTAAGTCAAACACAGTGAGGAGTGGCAGAGCCAGGATTGAAGTTCTGAGTTTCAGTCTCCAAGTCACACTTGCTCAGGCCTCAACCAATATGTGAGGCAACATTTGAAAACCCAGATCTGGGTTGTTGACTTGCTGCACATAATGCCAATACCAAGAAAGAAATGCTGTTGAGAGCATGTGAGTCATCTGTACTATTAATCAGACAACCTTCTCCCCAACATTCAGGACCCAGATTTCAAGTCTTTTTTGCTGTGAAGCACCCCCCGACCATCATCCCCTTTCCCTAAGTAGAAGGTCTTATTACCCTGAAACTTGGGTCACATGATGGAGTGGGTCATGATCATCTGGTACTTTTTGCAGTGAGCTCTTTAAGGGGTAGTAAGTTCCTGAATTAGAGTCAGAGACACCAGGAGCATCAGACGAGGAATTGGCCCAAGACTCATTGCCGTGGCAACAGCTACTTGACTTAGCCTCTGACTTAATGTCTTGGCAGGTGGGCAAACCAGAGGGAGCAAGGATGACTCAGTGTGTTCCTGCCTGGGCTGAACAGGAGAATGACATGGCTGTCAAGGGAGAGGCAGGAGGCTGGGCTTGGATGGTGAGCATTGCTGGGAAGGCCTTGTCTTCACTGAAAGCTGAGAGTTTCTGAAGTACAGCAGTAGGTAGTGCCCAGGACATGGTGAATCCATGTCACATCCACAGTGTTTTCAAACTGTCTGTGTCAACCCATTGGTGGATCATGATGTTATTTTTGTTGCTGCAGTCAGCATTTTTTATTACTAAGATGGAAGAGAAGCGAAAGGAAAACAAATGAGAGTGCCTCACATGTAGTGAGGGTCAGTGTTATTTTCCATTAATTTTTAATGGAAAACATGAAGAGTGTGTGTGTGTGTGTGTGTGTGTGTGTGTGTGTGTACCTGCGTGCACTGGGCTGTGATATAAAACGTGTTCTTACTCTGAGTCAGTCAAAAATATTTGAAAAAAGCAAGATGGGATTACAGTCATAGAAAAAAAATTCCTTGACTAATTTCCTGATTATAGAAACATTAAAATCTAATGGTCATCTGTATCGTTCATCCATTATTCATTATTTTTTATTTTTTCGGAGACAGAGTCTCACTCTGTCACCCAGGCTGGAGTGCAATGGTGTGATCTCAGCTCACTGCAACCTCCACCTCCCGAGTTCAAGTGATTCATCTGCCTCAGCCTCCCGAGTAGCTGGGATTACAGGTGTCCACTACCACAGCTGGCAATTTTTTGTATTTTTAGTAGAAACAGGATTTCATCATGTTGGCCAGGCTGCTCTTGAACTCCTGACCTCAGATGATCCGCCTGCCTCGACCTCCCAATGTGCTGGGATTACAGGGTGTGAGCCACTGTACCCAGCCCCATTATTCATTATTCGTTATTTATTTATCCAAAAAGCCATCTGCCCTACAATGAGTTCCCTACCCCATTGTCTCACACTCTGTTAGATGTGAAGGTAAAACATTTAGGAGAAAGTAAGTAGCTCCATGTGGCTGGAACCACCAATCAGGCGGTGGGGACAAGAACAGGAGTGTGACAGGCCCACATTACAAAGGTGCCCATCTCCAAAGGAGGAGGCTTTGCTGAGATTGTGCAGTTCAGGCAAGTGGACTTCAGCTACTGGCTTTGGCATTCTCTCTCCCCTCAACTGCTAGTTGGTTTAAATTATTTAGCACTTGAATATTGACACTAGTTTGTTTCCAGATTATTTTGTCCATGCCAGTATCATCTCTTCAGCTATAAATGACTTGAATATGTCTTATTCTTTTGCATCTCCAAAATGCCCAGCAGGGTTGGAAACATAGCAGGTGCTCAATAAGTGCTTCCACTGTATTGACAAATACTCGTTCTTTAGATCTCTGATAAGACGTCCCTTCATTCCTAATGTTCTCCTACCATAGAGCATTTAACAAATGGTTTTGTGGTTATGTGTATAACAGTGTGTCTCCTTCACTTACACTGGGAACTCACTGAGCACCGGGATTGTGTGTGTTTTCTTCATCACTATATCCTCAGGCCCAAACACAGCACAATGTCTGCCTTGTCCCTTGTATTCTCAGTAGGATACTTGGTAGGTGTATCCATTAGTTTTCACCACAATAATGGTGAGTAACAAACATCCCCACTATCTCAGTGGCGTACCAAATAAGCACATGTCTTTACCGGCAGCTGGGGCAGCTCCAAGCTACAGGCCGGTTCTGGATCTTCTCTGTGTGTCTCTCATGCCAGTTAGCCAGGGCATGTTTTCCTTTCCATCTCCCACCTTCAGATCTCCAGCTTTGCAGACAGGGCATGTTTTTCTTTTTTCTTTTTTTTTTTTTATGACAGAGTCTTGCTCTGTCACCCAGGCTGGAGCGCAGTGGCATGATATCGGCTCATCACAACCTCTGCCTCCCGAGTAGCTGGGATTACAGGCACATGCCACCCACACCCAGCTAATTTTTATGTTTTTAGTAGAGATGGGATTTCATTATGCTGGACAGGCTGGTCTCAATCTCCCGACCGCAGGTGATCTGCCCTCCTTGGCCTCCCAAATTGTTGGGATTATAGGCATGAACCACCATGCCAGGCCTAGGGCATGTTTTTCTTATGACCAAGGCAGAGGCTCAAGAGAGTAGGTTCAATTTTACAAGCACTGTTCAGGCTTTTGACTCCATTATGTTTGTTAACATAGCTTTGACCAAAGTAAATCAAGCAGTCAAGCCCAAGCTCAAGAAGAAAGGAAATTCAATCGACCTAGAGAGGCGGGGGTAGAAAAGGAAAGAGTGAATATTTCGGAATCATCTACCCAAGTAAGCTCTTAGCGTCTTACTGAATGTTTATGGAATGGAAAGGAAGGGAAGAAAATAATTGGATTCTAGGGATTTCCCATGGGTATTCACCAGACAAGTTACAAAAGCCCATGGGGACTCTTCTGCCTCCTGACATGTAGCTCTGCAAAGAAAGCCAGAGCCTTGTCAAGCAGATAACAGCCTGACCAGAGCTGGATTTGTTGAGCAAACAAAGGGAGCCCTCAGAAGCAATTTTCGGCAGGGACTGTTCCCCCAGGCACTGAGCTACCTTTGTGGGGAGATCGAGGGGAGTGACCACCAGAGTCACAAGAAGTTGCAACTAGGAGTGGATAGCAACCCTCCCAGGCCCGAGGAGAGGATCCTGTTTTGTGTCCTTTGGAAGTGAGTGTTTCTAGACGAATGCCCACATGCTCGTTAAAATCCGTAGTCAGGACTTTGAGGAGACCTTTGCAAATAGCTGGACATCCATTTCTGAAAGGAATCCAGAGTGTTGCTTCCTACATCGGCTTTCTTTGCAGTACCAGCTCTGGCGTGGTTTGAGATTGTGTGAGATGTTGCATTCCTCCCTTGGTTAACTGAAAAATCACAGCCTGTTTTCCTTTCCTTCTCTCTCCTTTCCAACTGCAGGGGTGCTGTGCCTGCCAGACAGCCTGAATCTTCACAGAGACCCGCAGCGGTCAAACAAGCCGGGGGAACTGCCCATGTTCAGCCAGTCGGAGCTGAGGACCATCGAGCAGTCCTTGCTGGCCACGCGTGTGGGCAGCATCGCCGAACTGAGTAAGTAGATGTTGGTTCTCCAGCTCTCGTGCCTCAGGACATATCCTGTCTGTGCCCAAAGTCACACGCTGTCCTCAGGCCAACCCCTCAGGGCACTACTTTGTAATCAGCGGGGTGATACCTTTTATTGAGTGCCTGCTGTGTACACTAAACAGTGCCAGTGGCATGGGGAAGGTGACAGCTCTGAAGCCGGTACATTTCTTGATTCTGCCACAAATATTAAGTCAGGTTCCCAAGCTTTTCTGAGCCTCAGCTTCCTTTTCTATAAAATAGAGAAAATACCAATGCCTAACCAGAGTGCAGCGTGGTGATTCCATGAGCTCACCTCCATAACGGTGTCGACCTCAGTAACAAACAGAAAGAGATTCTCTAGGAGAAAATCATGTTTATCTGGGAATAGGCTTTGTAATTCAATTTGCATGCCAGAGTATATTCTCAGAAAGAAATACTACGTGCATATTCAGGGAGCTAAAGGAGGACAATGGTTTTTAAAGGAAAAATGAGGAGGAGGATTATAAAATTGTTTCTGAGATAATTATCCTTGGCTACAAGGATCAATGAATAACAAGGGTAGCACCAGTCCAAGGTTGGACTGGCAGTTGCTGGTCACGTCTTCATATAAGTTGTGTGTGTGCGTGCGTGTGTGTGTGTGTGTGTGTGTGTGTGTGTGTGTGTGTAAGGTTACCATGGCCTTTGTACAAGGCTGTGATTTTTGTGGAGGTTTTCTGTGATAGCTCTTGTTATCAGGCATTTGTATATGAGAATCTTCCCTTGATGGCCTTCCGTGGCTCTCTTCATCAGGGTTTTTAACAAATGATTCCATTTTGATTCTGACAGCTTTCATGAGAGGATTTGCCAAGGTGCCTGGCACACGGTAAATATTCTATAAATGCCTGGCCGCTGTTGAGCTCCACAGTGAGATCCACTTGAAGCATATGTCAGATCACGTCTCTCCTCTGTTCTCTGGTTCAGTGGTTCCTTATCTGACCCACAGGAAAAGCCTAAGTCCCCAATTGCTCCCACCCCGTCCCCTACACCCACCACCCCCAACATCTTCGTCCACCCTCTCTCTGGCCCCTGCTTCACACAGCCGACATACCATAGGACCTCTGCCCTTACTCTTCCCTCTCCCTGAACTGCCCTTCCTCCAGGTATCCCTCTGACTCACTGCCTCATTGCCTTCACATTTCACCCAAATGTTACCTTCTCAGTGAAGCTTTCCATGACCATTCTATTTAAAGTCATAATATTCTGAGGATCCTTGTCTTAGTCAACTTGCGCCACTATAATGAAGTGCCTTAGACAGCGTGGCTTAAAACACAGACATTTATTCCTTATGGTTCTGGGGACTTGGAAGTCCAAGATCAAGGCGCCGGACAATTCAGTTCCTGGTGAGGTTTCTCCTCCTGGCTTGCAGGTGGGTACCTTCTCCCTGTGTTCTCACAGGGTGGTGGGGTGGGGGAAGGTATTCCTCTTCTTAGAAGTCCCCTCTCCCCATCATGAGGACCCACCCTCATGGACTCTTCTTGCCCTAATCATTTGCCAAAGGCCCTATCTCCAAACGCTATCACATTGGGGCTCAGGGCTTCAACGTATGGATTTGGGGGGGACACAGACATT
Source organism: Cebus imitator (assembly GCF_001604975.1). Lineage (NCBI taxonomy): Eukaryota > Metazoa > Chordata > Mammalia > Primates > Cebidae > Cebus > Cebus imitator. Next base: position 4,538,347 of record NW_016107323.1, read on the forward strand.
TGGACTGTGGCAACTCTTCTCCCTTCGTTGCTTTACTTTTGTCCCCAGAAGTTGCCATCCTAAGATATACTCTATTTTTTTTGTTGTTTTTAATAATAGGTTTATTGAGATACAATTTGTATACAATTTACCTTTGTAAAGCACACAACTCAGCAGTTTTTAGTATATTTGCCAGGGTATGCGACTATCACCATAATCAATTTTAGAACATTTTTATTACCACGACAAGAAACCCAGTACCCATCAGCAACTACTCCCGTCCCCTCCCACCCACAGTCTATATTTTATTAAGTGTCTCTCTCCCTGCTATGTAGAACATAGTAGAAACATTTTATGTGCTCACTGATGTAACCCCAGTACCAGGAATACTACTTGGCACATAGTAGGCCCTCAGGAAATATCAAGGAAGGAAGACAAAGAGAGATGGATTAGGGGAAGGGGCAAAGGAGAGAAGGAAGGAAGGAAGAAATGAAGGAAGGGAGGGAGGGAGGGCAGAAGGAAGAAAGGGAGGGAGGAAGGAAGGAAGGAAAGAAGGGAGGGAGGGAGGGAGGAAGGAAGGGAGGGAGGGAAGGAGAAAGGAAGGAAGGGAGGGAGGGAGGGAGGAAAGAAGGGAGGGAGGGAAGGATGAAGGAAGAAAGGGAGGGAAGTAGGGAAAGAAGGAGGGAGGGAAAAGAGGCAGAAAGATGCAGAGAAGGAAGGGATAATTAAGGTTAGGGTGTCCCAAGTTTACGTAATGATTTATCATGCTTATATAATTCAGGGCTTTGCTCTCTGAGTCTGACCAACCAGAGGAAAATAATCCTGTATTTACTTATGATCTTATTGATCATCAAACAATTTAGCTGAATATTAGTTCAACTATTACTAACAAATTAGCTGAATATTAGTTACTCATGGAATTGAAGCACTGATTACAGAAATGCTAGATTACGTTAAAGTGAGAGTTGGTATTGAAATTCCAGCAAATCCTGGCCTGTGAAAGGATTTAAGACCCAAAATGCAACTTGCACTTCTTCCTAGAGGAATTCTGTGGACACCCAGATAGGAACCCCCTATTAAGCATACGGCCTGCACCTCTGTGAAGGGAATCAGTAGCTGATCCAAGCCATAGGGGGCCCTTATGGTCACTCGAGAGCTACTTTCCTGGCATCTGAATTTGGAAGTTGCGCTTCCATTCCCTTCAAACCTCTGAAGTCACAAAATGCCTCCTGTCACAGGGCCTCCTAGCCACTGGTCAGTCCTGTGATTCTTCTGAAACGTTTGGGTGCCACAACCCCTTTGGCAATCTGCTGAAACCTGTGGACCCTGCCTCAGAATAATATTTTTAAATGCATAATGTGCAAAGGATTACAAAGGAAACTGATGACATTAAAATTCAATTATCAAAATATTTTTAATCTCAACTGTGGCATAGTAGTTCTTTGTTTTTTCTAATTAGCACATGACATAACAAGATCTAGCAGCAGGTCAGGTGACCCCGTGATTTGGGGGTAGTATGTGTGAATGCTATTTCGAGGTATCTGCAACAAGTGGAATGGGGTAAGGAAATACCTGCATCTTAATACGCACTCAGGGCATTCACAGGCAGAAGGTCCAAGCAGCATTCTTGGAGAGACATTGTCCTAAGAAGAACTGCCGTACATTTGGGACTTCACTATTTTCCAGGGCAGGCTCATGGCCCTAGAAATCTAGGACCTGGCTACCGAGTTGGGTCATAGCTTTGTGTGATAACCCCAGAAGAGGCCCTCACACCATGTGGCCCACATGCAGTGACCCTAGGGTCTCAAGCTTTGTCCTGGGATATCTCAAAGTCACCTCCCGGCCTCCAGCACCTGGACTGGGGCCCTGCATAATTCTGGCTCTCTCTTCGAAGAAAGGATTTGCTAAACAAATCGGCTCTTCACCTAAGAGGCAGCCTGCAGGAGCTGCTTGTGGCATAAATTGTTTTTAAGGACAATTTGTTCTGTAAATTAAATGCTGTCCTCATTGATGTTGACTTTTGCATATGAATTGTTGGCACACAAATGGGTGTTGCTAATTGCGAACGGGTTTTGTACATTCATTAAGCCAGCCCCATAGAATGTGTGCACAGAGAAGCACTTTGATAAGTCACGTCAGCGGCTGAGAGGAATAAAATGGCCTTTTTTTCTGATCTGACTGTAATTTAGACTGGCTTGCTCTGTGGTCTGAATCAATACAGCCTTGCTCTCTGTGTACATAGAGATGTTCTTCATATTCAAAGGTTGCCCTGCCAATGTGGACGGTAGAAACCACTGTTTTTCCAGCAAAGGTGAGATGGAGAGTTTGTCCTCAGTCATCCCTGCTCTTATTGAAACAGGGACAAGTCTGGCCAGGGTCAAGAGTGGAGCTCTATTTTAATAGCTAACAGCAATAATAACGGCAGCAGCTGATGTTTAATTAACTAGGGAAGGATGATGAGCGTTTTCAGGAATCACTTCGAATATGTTATTTTCCTCATTCGATGATACGGGAATGGAAGCAAGAAGAGGTTTAACAGTTTGTCCAAGATCAACCACACCTGTGAATTGAATGGCTCAAAATTGAATCCAGGCTTCTCAAGGCAAAGCTTTTATACCCAACCACTAAACTACACTCCCTACAGGGAAGTCCAGCAGATGTTTTCACTCAGACCTGAGATTCCCCACCTCTGCACCATCAGGGTGTTGGTTGGGTCTGCGTTCCCTCCAAATTACTCTGAGGATTTGCAATTTGCTCTGTAGGGTGCATTGTGGATACTGTCCTGTAAACTAACCTGGACATGTGAACATTCACAAAGGTTACCTACCAATCCCTTACCAAGTACATACAGCAGACACTGTGTAATGACATTTCAGTCATTCAGACTGCATATATGATGGTGGGTCCATAAGATCATAATACTGGCCAGGTGCAGCGGCTTATGCCTGGAATCCCAGCGCTTTGGAAGGCTGAGGTGAGAGGATTGCTTGAGCCCAGGAGTTTGAGACCAGCCTGGGCAACATAGTAAGACTTTGTCTACAAAAAATAAAACAAAATTACCCAGGTGTGGTGGCATGCCGCTGCCGTCCCAGCTACTCGGAAGGCTGAGGTGGGAGGGTCACTTGCCCCCCCAGAGGTTAAGGCTGCAGTGAGTCATGATGACATCACTGCACTCCAGCCTGGGTAATACCCTGTCTCAAAAAAAAAAAAAAAAGAGACAAAATTACCGTATTTTTTACTGTATCATTTTTATGTTTAGGTATGTTTAGATATACAAGTACTTCCTATTGTGTTATGATTGCTCACAGTGTCAGGACGGGCACATACTGTACGGGTTTATAGCCTAGGTGTGGCAGGCTGTTCCCCTGGGTTTGCGTAAGTGCAGTCTGTGAAGTTGACCCAACCATGAAATTGTCTAAGAACATATTTCTCAGAGCCCATCCCTGTTGTAACGCAATGCTCTGCTGTATCTAGATAGGTGACCGCCTCCGCGGACTGGGACTCCTCCTGGTAACCATTGCCTGTTTCCTTGGGGCTTCATATTAAAATCTAGAACTGTGTTGATCACCTGGAATGTCCAAAGCACTTATCTTTGTCCAGTCTGTTATGGCTTGAGGTAGAAACATATCTACTATTTCTGACACACCTGCTGTGTACCTGGTGCTTTGAATCCATTTCAAGTATTATTATCCCATTTCACAGATAAGCAAACTGAGACTTAGGAAGGATACATGTCTTGCCCAAGGCCACTCAGCTAGTAAGTGGCAGTCATAATGAAAACCATTTTTTCTTTTTCCCTCTGCTGTGCAGTGTGCAAATCAGCTTTGTATTGTGAGCGCCTAACACCTCAGCCACAGCTCAGGAAATTTTCCTTGAATGTCAAATGAAGAAATGAATGACCTAAAGTGAACTTGTCTGAGAAACAACAGCTGGAGAAAATGCTGCAAGTGAGTGGGACTCTTAATGAAGCCTAGTCAGACATTAAATTTTCTATTGAGCTGAACTTTAAACTCAGGGACATAGAGCTGAACCTATGCAGGTTCTAAAATATTTGGCTGGTAAGCTAAATCAGGAGACCATGAAGATTGCCAAACTGACACCAGCTAGCAGTGCTTGGATCCTGGGCCCTAGGAGACTTGCAAAGCGATGGACTTTAGAGTTGGCTGAGAGTCTCGTGGGCAGTCCAGTCTTCTCCCCTGAACCAGTGAACAGGGCAGGGAGAAGCAGGTCCACCCAACTTCCACATGGCTGTGGGGAAGCAGAGGCCCTGGCTTCTCTCCCTTTAGGACCAATTTGCTTTTGGTCCCATCCAAGTCCATATTTGTGTCCCCTGAGACCTTGTCCTGGCTCTTCTGCCTGTCACCGCAGCCTTGCCCCCAAGCTCTCAGTTAAACCCCCAGCTGACAGTCGTTAATTATACTGTTTGCTTTCTGTTGTTTAAAGAAAAAAAATCAGGCCTTCCTTGTAAAATGTCTCTTTCTGTTGTCTTTTCACACAAGAGTGTGAACTTGCTGTTCCCAGGCAATTAGGCAATCAAAACAGGGCCATTAATTTACAACTGCAGAAAAAAAGGTTTTCGGGGTTGTCTGTCCTCAGTGTCACCAGGAGAAAAAGTAAACCCACAAAAACAGTGCTTTTTTTCTTGGACAAAGTTGCCTTTCTTTTTGTTTGAAATGTAAGTGGGCTATTTTCTGAGCATCTCCTGCCTCCAGCCCCTAGGGTATACCTGTCACGTTCTTATGTGGCAAAGTAGCCACTGGCCTCCTGGTATTTCTTGAATATTCCATTCATGCCACTGCCATGAGGCCTTTGCACCTGCACCTCCTTGTACCTGGAAAGTTCTTCCCCTAATATTCTCAAAGCTCTCTCACTTCATTCAAGCCTCTTCTAAAATGTCACCTCCTCAGAGATGCCCTCCATGACTGCCCCACCCACCTATCCCTCCTTGTATCACTCCCTATTCCCTCTTCTGCTATAATTTTCTTCTTGCAGTTATTACCAACTGACATGCTATATATTTGTTTCTTTTCTGTCTCCCCCACCAAGACCATGAATCCCATAAGAATTGAGACTTTTTTTTTTTTAGATGCAGTCTCGCTGTGTCTCCCAGGCTGGAGTGCAGTGGCGCGATCTTGGCTCACTGCAACCTCCGCCTCCTGGGTACAAGTAATTCTCCTGCCTCAGCCTCCTGAGTAGCTGGGACTACAGGCATGTGCCACCATGCCCAGATAATTTTTGTATTTTTAGTAGAGACGAGGTTTCACCATGTTGGCCAAGCTGGTCTCGAACTCCTGAACTCAAGTGATCTGCCCGCTTTGGCCTCCTAAATTGCTGGAATTACAGGTGTGAGCCAATGTGTCTGGCTAAGACTTTTTTTTTTTTTTTAACATCACTGTATCCCTAATACCTAAAACAATGCTTGGCACACTATAGGACACATATTTGCTGAATGAATGAATGAATGAATGGCAAGCTTCCAGCTGAATCCAGAGGTCAGCCTTCTCTTTTTGCATCTCTGTTCCTTCATCTCTCCTTCTCCATAAAAATAAATCTCTCATTACTCTTTACCTAATGACCTGGATTACATGTGGTCTGTTTTCTTTTCTTGTTTCTTTCTTTTTTTCTCAAGGAGAGTGGTTTCAGTGAAACAAGTTCAACAGCAGCTTATGATACTGTGGAGTGACTTGGTTTCCTCATCTGTGCTGTGTGACTTAGGGCAAGTTACTTGATCATTCTGATTTCCAGTTTTATCATCTGTGAGAAAAGGGTAACAATACCTCCTCTCCCAGGATTGTGGGAGGTTTGAGAAATGTACTAGAGCAAGTGGTAGCTGACCATGGATGGAAGGAAGAGTAGGGAAGGCAGTGAAGTTGCCGTATCAGCATGGGTTTGGACAGAAGGAGCCCACCATTGGAATTTGTGACTCTTTGTCCCAGGGTGGTCACACCTGGCATACAGGAACAATGGTTTCCTGGGAGCTCCACAGATGAGGCTGAGTCAGGCAAGTTAGAGTAGCATTTCCCCAAGGGTGGCGCTGGAAATGATAGTAGGTGATACACAAAACACCTTTAATTTTAATTGCAATATATTTTTATGAGTACTAGGACAATATTAGTTTTCCATTTTTGGCACTGATATGAAATTTTCTCTTAAAATGAATTTATATGTGTGAAAGAATTAGCCAATTTAAAGAAAAATATTAAGGAAATAAACTGTATCAGCAGCACACAGATATGAGAGACATCGTGATGGTGATTCCCAAATGGCTGATATTTGGGAAATGTGGTTATTAGTGGATCGATTCTCAGGTAGGCTTCTAAAATCAAACTACCAACTACCCAAACCCAGTTCAGTTAGTGACAGTTGGATTCGTTGTTTTGGTTGATCTGAACTCAGATCATGTAGGACTTTAATCATTGAAAAAATGAACCCTCAATAGCGGCTAAACCATTAGGATGTCCTGATCCAACATGCCAACTCCATCTCCCATGGCCAGCCCTCCTCAGAGACACCCTGGAGACCTCTGATCTTGGGACTAGGCTGCTGCTGCTAATGGTGATGATGGTGGCAGTGATGGTGACGGTGATAGAAATGATGATAGAGATGGTGACGGTCATGATGATGGTGGTGATGATGATGATGGTGGTGATGGAGATGATTATGGTGATAGTGACAATGATGGAGATAATGGTGATGATGATGGTGGTGATGGTGATGATGGAGATAATTTTGGTGCTGATGGTGATATCTGAGATGATGATGGTGGTGCTGGTGATGATGATGATGATGGAGATGATGGTGATAGTGATGTAATGTAATAGAGATGATGATGGTGGTGATGGTGATAGTGATGTAATGGAGATGATGATGGTGGTGATGGTGATGATGACGGAGAAGATGGTGGTGGTGATGATCATGATGGCTGAGGTGATGATAGTGATGTCTGAGATGATGATGGTAGTGCTGGTGATGACGATGATGGAGATGATGGTAACAGTGATGTAATGGAGATGATGATGGTGGTGATGGTGATGATGACAGAGAAGATGCTGGTGATGTTGATGGTGATGATGGTCATGTCTGAGATGATGGTCATGTCTGAGATGATGGTCATGTCTGAGATGATGGTCATGTCTGAGATGATGATGGTGGTGATGGTGATGTTGATGATGGAGATGATGTTGGTGATGGCAATAATGGGGATGATGATGGTGGTGATGATGGTGATGGTGATGATGTGACAGTGATTGTGATGATGACAGAGATGATAATCATGATGATGTAAATGATGGTAATGATGATGGTGGTGGGGATGGTGATGAAGATGAAGATGGTGATGGTAGTGATACAAAGAATAATAGTACTGAATACTTATTAAATACGGTATACCAGACTCTGTTCCAAGTGCTTTAAATGCTTCACATGCATTTTTTCATTCAATACTATGAGGTAGGTACTATTATTGTCCCCATTTTGCAGGTGAAACCAAGTTTAGGTGCTTTATATGTATTACTTGCTTAATTCACACAACAAATTCATTAGGTCATAATCATTCTCACTTACAGAGACATTAAATAACTCACCTAAGGTCACTCAGCTGGTTAGTAGCAGGCTGGAGGCTCTCACTCTCAGTCTCAAGAGCATGTTCCTAACCACATGCCACACTGCCTCCCCTTCTCGGAATAGGACAATGTATGAGGCATGGTGTCTGCTTTTGAGACTCAGTAGGGAAAGCAAATGTGTGGATAATTAACTGTGAAATGCAACATAATTAAACACATAATGTGTTAGACTTTATAAGCAGGATTTGCAGGTACATAGGGAAAAGGGGGACTTGAATCTGACCAGGGATATCCTGGAAGGCCTCATGGAAGAAGCAGCATTTGGTCATAGCCTTGAAGGTCTTCAGTCTTCCATTAGTGGGAGAATGCAGGAAAGGGCGATCAAAGGTAGGAAAACAGGAATAGAGGAAGGGATCCTGGAAATGCAGGGCAAGCTGAATGGTGCTCTGAGGAGATGGTGAGAGGGTTAGCTCAACTAAGGCAAAGGGCACCTGACCATCAGGCTTCCCAGTGCCTTGTGGAAGTGAATGAGTGGTGTAGGGGCTCAAAATGACTCTCTTCTAGGGCTGGGTGCGGTGGCTCACGCCTATGTAATCCCAGCACTTTGGGAGGCCGAGGTGGGTGGATCACGAGGTCAAGAGATCGAGACCATCCTGGTCAACATGGTGAAACCCCGTCTCTACTAAAAATATAAAAAATCAGCTGGGCATGGTGGCGTGTGCCTGCAATCCCAGCTACTCAGGAGGCTGAGGCAGGAGAATTGCCTGAACCCAGGAGGTGGAGGTTGCAGTGAGCTGAGATCGCGCCATTGCACTCCAGCCTGGGTAACAAGAGTGAAACTCTGTCTCAAAAAAAAAAAAAAATGACTCTCTTCTCTTCTCCACTTCCTTTTGAATCTTCTTGTTTTGAGCTTTTTAGTGGAAGTTTTTGAGAGAGACAGATGGAAAGCTAAGTGTCTTCCATCCTCACCTTAGATGGAAGGTTCAAGAAAGTAAATACCACCTCAGTAGGCTTATTATTATTCTTGTAATACAAGTAGGACATGCCATAATTCAAAGTTCGGAAACTACAGAAAAATTGTCACTGATAATCCCACTAGGGAGAAAAGTCCTCGGTCAACACTTTGGGGGGTTTTTCGCCACTGGCATTTACTTAGTACATGTTTTTTTTAATAACATAATCCTGATTATACTGTATGCAATTTTGAATTTTGCTCTTTTCTACTTAACATTTTAACGTGAGGATTTTTTTGGTATTGCAGTTCTATGTAAACATTTTTAATGGCTGCATAAGTTTATTATTTTATTATGTGGATGTACTAGAGTTTATTTAATCATGTTTTTCATTTTTAAACACTTGTCAAATTTTGGATCCCATAGGTAAGGTTTGGGTGCAAATCCTTGTACATGAAGATTTTACTGCATTTGAATTCAAACATTGGGACAGAGTCCCAGAAATGGAATTACTGAGTCAGGAGTTATGAGTAGTTGTTAATACCTTTGCTACATAATGCTAAATTGCTTCAAGATGGACTGAGAGCTGGCCAAGGTTTCATTAGGCTGCCTTTGAAAGAGGGACTCAGATCACTGTGGAATGAAGAGCACAGACTTTAGAGTCAGACAGACCTGGGTTGGAATCTTGTCTGCCTCTTATTAACCCTGTAACCTTGGGCCTGTTTCTTGTCTGTAAAACACTGTTCCTTAACTTTGGCACTGTTATCCTTTTGGACTAAATTATTTGTCGTGAGAGCTGCCCTGTGCGTTGTAGCGTGTTTAGCAGTATCTCTAATCTCTAGATGCCAATAGCAGCTCCCTGGATGTGACAATCAAAATGTCTCCAGACATTGCCAAATGTTCCTTGGGAGGCAAAAGCAGCCCAGTTGAGGATTACTACTGCAAAAGTGAAATAATATTGATGCTTATCTTATAGAGCACTGTTAGGATTAAAAACAACATATATTAAGTACTTGGCACAGCTTTTACTATTGTTATTAGTAATAATGGTAATAATGGTTTCTCTCTGCTGTATGCCACAGAGAGGACTCTGGAGAGGACAGACTGGACTAGCTCAAAGGCCAGTCCCAACTCTAGGAGCCTTTGATTCTTTGATTATTTGGCCAATCATCCAGCAATGTCTTTGTTCCTCTCAATCCAGTGATCAGAGAGTGGCCTCCTATTTAGAAATGGAACACCTGCAATGCTAGTTACAGGAAGGCCCCTCAGCCCTCATAGGACCAAAGCCTAACATAGGGAGCTGCCTAGAGTCCAGGAAACTGCATTATTCCAGAGAGGGGATTCACTCTTGGATAGTCCCTCCCTGCTCCCCACTCCTGCAAAACCAAGCTGCTGCAGCATGGCACCAGTTTAAGAGTAATCATTACTAGACTACATACTGCCCTGGGACCCAGTAGCTCCCGCATCTCCACATCCTTGGAACTCAGCTAACATCTCCCACATCCACCCAGAAGGCTGCAGCATTGCAACACCTGCTACACCCAGCAGTGCAGCCACATCCTCAGTACCTAAGCCCACCAGTGCCGTACACCATGGGGAACTTGCAAGACTTGCAGTCCTGCACATCAGGGAGACTGCCTCCAGGACATAGGAAGCCAAAGCATCCACTTCCCAGAACCTGAGAGCTTCCTGCCCAGGGCCACCACCAACAGCAAACTTGCACCCTCCAGCGGTCCCACATATCACTCAGGAACCTAAAGACAAGGCCGCCAGCATCAGTACCCATACACACCACCCAAGAGCCTGAGGATCAGCTCACCCAGGGCCTGCCATCACCAGCACCCATGTGTGCCATGTGGGGGCTCCAGGACAGGCCCAACCAGGGCCCACTGCCACTGCTGTTCAGTGAACCTGCCCTCTCCAGTGGTGGGACCACCATATAACTTTGTGCACCATTCAGGAACCCAAGGACTGGCCCACCCAGCATCCTTGTCCCCAGAAAAGCCATACTACATCCATGAGAAACAACTACAGTCTAAGCTAGTGAGAAACATGTAGACACTGCTGACGCTGACTATAGCAGAAGAAATCATACAGAGGCTACACTGCTGCATCCGCCCAGAATCAAAGCCAAATAACCCTATCAGGCTAACACTATAGATAGATCTACAGCAAAAAGTCTTTGCTTGAAAAAGCGACTCCATAAAATTAGAAAAAGCAACTACATAGAAAACCTATTTAATAAAATAATAGCTGAAAACTGCAAAAATCCTGTGAGTGATATAGGTGACATTCAGATAAGGTAACTCAAAGATCTGAAAATAGATTAAACCCAAAAAGGTTCCTCTGGGGCACATTATAGTCAAACTGTCAAACATCAAAGACAGAGAAAAAATTTTAAACAGCAAGAGAAAAGCAACAAGTTACATGTAAGGGAATTCCCATCAAAGTAACAACAGATTTCTCAGCAGAAACTTTACAGGCAAGGAGAGAATGGGATGATATATTCAAAGTGCTGAGAAGAAAAAAAACTCCCACCAGCCAAGAAGACTATATCCAGCAACATTATCTTTCAGAAATGATGGAGAAATAGTCTTTCCAGGACAGCCAAAACTGACGGAATTTACCACCTCTATGCCTGCCCTACAAAACTGCTCAAGGGAGCCTTATATCTGGAAGTAAAAGGACATACCCTCATGAAAACACATGAATGTATAAAACTCGCTGATAGAGCAAATACACATGTGAGAAACAGAAAAAAATCAAACATTATTACTACAGAAAAACACCAACATGCAAAGGTAAACAATAAGAGAAGAAGAAACATATACAATATAAAATATGCAATATACAGAACAATCCGAAAACAATTAACAAAATGACAGGAGTAAGTTTTCACCTGTCAATAACAACCTTGAATGTAAATAGTTTAAATTCCCCAATTAAAAGGTATAGACCAGCCGAAAGAATAAAAAAGCAAGACATAGCTATGTGCTGCTCACAGGAAAGTCTCTTCACCTGTAGAGACATACATAGACTGAAAGTGAAGGGATGGAAAAAGTTGTTCTACACAAACAGAAACCAAAAGCATACAAGAGTAGCTATATTTATTTCAGACAAAAGTAGACTTTAAGTCAAAAAAAAAGAGAAAAAGAAGGTCATTATATAATGATAAAAGTATCCCTTCAGCAAGATAACAGTTTTAAATATATATGTACCCAACATCAGAGCACCAGATACATAAAGTAAACATTATTGGAGCTAAAGGGAGAGATTTACTGCAATACAATAACAGTAGGGGACATCAGCACCCCACTTTCAGCAATGGACAGATCATCCAGACAGAAAATCAACAAAGAAACATCAGAGTTAAACTGTACTTTAAGCCAAATGGATTTAACAGACATTATACAACATTTTACTCAACAGCTATAGAATATACATTTTTCTCAACAACATGGAATATTCCAGTTTAGACCATATGTTAGGTCACAAAACAATTCTGACAAATTTTCAAAAACTGAAATCATATCAAGTATCTTCTCAGACCACAAAGGAATAAAACTAGAAATCAATAACAAGAGGAACTTTGGAAATACATGGACATTAAACAACATCCTTCTAAATGACCAATGGGTCAGTGAAGAAATTTAAAAGGAAATTAAAGAACCAACCACAGTGAAACGCATCTGTAGCTTCAGCTACTCAGGAAGCTGAGGCAGGAGGATCACCAGAGCCAAGGGGTTTGAGGCTATAGTGTTCTGTGGTCACGACTGTGAATAGCCACTTCATTCCAGCCTGGGCAACATAGCAATACCCTGTCTCTTAAAAAAAAGATTCAAAAGTTCCCTGACACAAATAAAAATGGAAACACAACATACCAAGATCTATGGTATACAGCAAAAGCAATACTAAGAGAAAGGTTTATAGCAATAAACAACTACATCAAAATAAATAGGAAGATTTTAAATAAACCACCTAACAATGCACCTTAAGGGGCTAAAAAAGCAAGAAAAAAGTAAACCCAAAATTAGTGGAAGGAAAGAAATAATAAAGATTAGAGCAGAAATAAATGAAATAGAGACTAAAAGACAATACAAAAGATCAATACAATAAAAAGTGTTTTGAAAAGATAAACAAAATTAACAAATCTTTAGCTAGACTAAGAAATAGAGAAGTCCCAAATAAACAAAATCAGGGACAAAAAAAGGAGGCATTACAACTGATATGGCAGAAATACAAAGGATCATTAGAGACTCTTATATACCAACAGATTGGAAAGCCTAGAGGGGATGGATACATCCCTGGACACTTACAATCTATCAAGATTGGACCATGAATAAATAGAAAACCTGAACATAGCAATAACGAGTAATGAGATTGACTCAGTAATAAACAGTCTCTTAATAAAGAAAAGCCCAGGGCTGTATGGCTTTACTGCTTCTACCAAACTTTTAAAGAAGTATTAACACAATTTTTCTCAAATTATTCAAAAAAAATTGAAGACAGCAGAATTCTTCCTAACCCATTCTTCAATGCCAATATTATCCTAATAATAAAATCTGAGAAAATCACAACAAAGAAGAAAACTATAGACCAATATCCTCAGTGAACATACATGCAAAAATCCCAACAAAATACTAGCAAAGCAAATTCAGCAGCACATCAGAATATTATGTAAAATATTATGATGTAATATTTTACATCATAATCTAGTTGGATTAATCCTAGAAATGCAAGGATGGTTCAGCATATGCAAATCAATAGACAGACACATCATATCAGCAGAATAAAGAGCAAAAACCATGTGAGTACTTAATATAGGCAGAAAATGCATGTTACAAAATTCAGCTTCCCAAAACTCTCAACAAATTAGGCATAGAAGGAACAAACCTCAACACAGTGAAGCCCATATATGACATACCCACAGCTAACATTATGTTTAATGTAGAAAAGCTGAAAGCCTTTGCCATAAGAAATGGAACAAGTATGCCCACTTTCACCACTCTTATTCAAATTGTACTGGAAGCCCTAACAAGCAGTTAGGCAAGAGAAAGAAATGGCATCCACATGGAAAAACAGGAAGTAAAATGGCCCCTCTTTGTGGATGACATGATCTTATATTTAGAAAAATCTAACGACCCCACCAAAAAACTATTAGAACTGAATGACAAATTCAGTCAAGTTGCAGGATACAAAATCAACATAGAAAAATCAGTAGTGTTTCTAGATGCCAATAACAAACTACTTGAAAAATGCCAATAACAAACTACTTGAAAAAAAAAATCAAGAAAGCAATCCCATTTACGATAGCACCAAAAAACAAACAAACAAACAAACAAACAAAAACACCTAGGGATAAATTTAACCAAAGAGATGAAAGATCTCTACAATAAAAACTGCAAAATAGTGATGAAAGAATTGAATACAGAAAATGGAAAGACATTCCATGCCTATAGACTGGAATAACTAATATTGGAAAATTACCATTCTACCCAAAGAAATCTACAGTCAATGCAATCCTTATCAAAACACCAATGACATTCTTCAAAGAAACAGAAAAAAAACACCTTAAGGTTGTATGGAAACACAAAAACCCTAAATAGCCAAAGCAATCCTAAGCAAAAAGAGGAGTCATCATACTACTTGACTTCAAAGTATACTAAGCAATAGTAACCCCAAACAGCCTGGTATTGGTATAAAAACAGACACATATACCAATGGAACAGAATAGAGAACCCAGAAATAAATCCGTATTTCCAGCCAACTGATTTTCAACAAAGGCACCAAGAACGTATATTGGGGAAAGGACACTCTTTTCAGTAAATGGTGCTGGGGAAACTGGATGTCTATATTCAGAAGAATTAAACCAGGTTCCTATCTCTCACCATATACAAAAGTCAACTCAAAATAGATTACAGACTTTTGAATTCAAGGCCTGAAGTGTAAAACTCCTAGAAGAAAACTTAGGGGAAGCACTTCAGGACATTGGTCTAGGCAAAGATTTTATAGGTAAGATTTTAAAAGTACAGGCAACAAAACCAAACATAGATAAATGAGCCCATATCAAACGAAAAAGCTTCTGTGTATCAAAGGAAACAATTATCAAGTTGAAGAGTCAGCCTATGGAGTGGTAGAAAATAGTTGCAAACTATTCATCTGACAAAGGACTAATATCCAGAATAGACAGGGAGCTCAACCACAAACACACACAACTCTGATTTTAAAATGTGCAAAGAATCTAAATAGACATTTCTCAAAAGAAAGCATACAAATAGCCAACAAGTGTATTTTTAAATCCTTGATATCAAAATCATTGAGGAAATGCAAATCAAAACCACACTGAGATATCTCACCCCAGTTAGAATGGCTGTTATCAAAAAGAAAAAATAACAAATACTGGTGAGGATGTAGAGCAAAGGGAATCCTCACACACTATTAGTGGGAATGTAAATTAGTACAGTCATTATGGATAACAGTGTGGAGGATCCTCAAAAAACTAAAAATAGCACTACTGTATGATCCAACAATTCCACTACTGGGCATTTATCCAAAGGGAAGAAAATGAGTATATCCAAGACATGTCTACACCTTCTTATTTACTGCAACGCTATCTACAAAACCAAGATATGGATCAACCTGTGATGAATTCATTAACAGATGAGTGGATGAAGAAAATATGTATATATACACAATGGAAAACCATTCAACCATTAAAAATGAAATCCTGTCATTTACGGCGACGTGGATGAAACTGGAGGACAATATGTTAAATAAAATAAGTCAGGCACAGAAAAATGCCACATGATCTTGTTCATATATGGAATCTTACAAAAATATTAAGCCCATAGAAGTAGAGACTAACATTATAGTTATTAGAAGCCAAGAAGAGTAGGGGGGATTAGAGGATAGGAGGAGGCTGGTTATGGATACAAAGTTACAGCTAGATCGAGAACTAAGTTCCAGTGTTCTATGCCACTGTAGGGTGAATATAGTTAACAATAATGTATTGTATATATGTCGAAAGCTAGAGAGAGGATTTTGAATGTTCCAAGCACAAAGACATGATAAATGTTTAAGTGATGGATATGCTAATTACGCTGATTTGATCATCATACATTATATAGATGTATTGAAATATCACTGTGTATTCCATAAATATGTGCAATTCTTACATGTCAACTACAAAGGAAAAAAAAAATAGAATTGCTTCTCAGGTCTTCCTGATGCCAGCCTTCCGCCTTGGCTTTCCCTCCGCCCTCCCTTGCTCACTCCAGGCTGTCTGCAGCACAGCCTTCCTCCCAGAGGACAATGAGTGTCGACACGGCTCAGTTACCCGGCAGCCCACATCCTTCAAACTGCTTCTCCCTGGGGGCAGTGGAGGCCAGGTCTACCTCAGATCTGGCCAACCTCAGAGCTTCTCAGACTCTGCCCTCTAAATGCAGATTCACTGGAATTCCAGCTTCTGCAAGTTCATCCTGCAGTTTTTCAGAGTCCCCAGGTGGCATCTGATGTGTAGCCACCACTTCTTCCTGCCGAGCTGTGGCCCACAGCCTGGCCTCCCATGAACCTGCATGAGCCTGTGGCTTGGGCTGCCTCGGAGAACCCTGACCTCCCAGCCAAGGACAGGACTAGAAAGTCTCCAGGCCTTTCCAAAGCTACTGGCATCAACCCTGCTTCCACAGTCTATGCAGCTCTTCCCCACTCTACCTACCAAGAATACTACCACCAACAGACGCCAGTGGAAGGTGTGCTGAGCTGTCTTGCCAAAACCCTGGGGATGTGGGAGCAGCTTGGAATCTCCAGAGGCCTCACTGTGTCAGTACTGCCCCGAGGGCATGAAGACCCCTGCCTTCACGGGGCAGCGTGGTGTGGGGGAGAGCCAGATGGCAGCAGTTTGCAGGCCAGTTCTTGCACCCAGTGGCAGTGTAATTTCAGTCTTACCAGTTCTCTGTGCCTCACGCTCCTCATTTGTAAGATGCATATGCTATCAGGACCAGCCCCATCAGGTCATGTGGCACTCAAATGGGTGCGTTAGATATAAAGTTCTGAGAATTATCCTGTACACGGGAAGCACTAGCTGCTGGTTTGCTACCATCCACTTTAGCCTCCTCTGGTGTCTCCAGAGCTGAGCTGCCTGAGCTCCTCCTCCTCTTCACAGCTTTCAGGGAGCAGCTCTTTCAGTTCTGCCAGGGGCCAGGCAGGAAGTCTGATCAGAGAGACCAGGCTTCTTTTGATTTCAGCACCAGCTTCCTTCCAGGCCTCCCTTGTTGTTGAGCTTCTTCCACCCCTCCAGGTTCTTCCTGCTTGGTGATTTATTTCTTACAGCCTCCTTGGTCACTTATACAGGTTGACCCATCTGCCACCCTGCTCTCCTCCAGACAGACAGTAACAGGGCAGACTCTGAGAACCCCAAGCAGGAAGCTCTGCTCCATCAGCAGAGGCCGACCAAGCTCCTGAGCCCCCACCCCACCAAATGGGCCTGACTCTGGAGTCTGCGATGGCACAGCCTTTGGGAGATGTTTGGGATTTGAGCCTCAGACTCTTCATCAGAGTTTTTAAGGACCACACCCAAAAGTAGGTTCCCGATTTGTGCCTTTTTGGAGGCACTGTATTGAAGCGACAAACAGCACAAGCCCACATTGTATGTCGAACTCCAGGTTGGAGTGACAGCCTGCTACTTGATGAATGATACCTAGGCTGCTTGCCTCCTCCCTCAATTTTCCCGTCTCTGAAATGGATATAATAATACTCACCTCGTGTGGTCCTTATAGAAATCAAATCAGAAAATGTGTCTAAATGCCCTGAGACATGGTGGGAGCTCAGCATATGGGGGCTTCTACCTCTGCTGTTTCCTCTTCCTGCACTCTAGGTCACTGTCCTCATCAGAGAATTAAAAACATTGTCAGAGTGCCTGATCCCACCCCAGGCCTCTATCTTTGAGTTTTCTTCTAGGTTGCTTCCCAACTTTTACTGATTGGGAGCTCTAATTCTGACCAGTGGCTGGAGCTTCCGCTTACAAGGCTAGAGTGCTCTCGGTGCCTGGAGACAGGCACTCAGTTTAGCTTTCTTTTTTTCCTTCCTCTCAGGGAGTGCAATCTCTAAAAGATGAGAATGGAGAGAAAAAGGAAGCAGTAGCAGCTAAGGACCTCAGTGTACCCCAAAGGGACCCCAGGAGTGAGCAGCTTTGCAGTTCAGAGTCCTAAAAAAGTCAACCCTGACATGAAGCAGCAA
Organism: Cebus imitator; assembly: GCF_001604975.1. Classification (NCBI taxonomy): domain Eukaryota; kingdom Metazoa; phylum Chordata; class Mammalia; order Primates; family Cebidae; genus Cebus; species Cebus imitator. The sequence continues at coordinate 4,556,075 of NW_016107323.1, forward strand.
ATCAGGTGCTCAAGGTTCAGGGTGCTGGCAGGACCTTTCTGTCCCACGTACCCAGCATCCTGGTCCCACCACTCAGCAAGGAGGAAGAGCAGGCAGGCCACGAGCCCAGGAGAACTGCTTATTTAATGCCAAGTGTGCCAAGCATTTGCACATTTTGCACTTAACCCTCATAACCGCCGGAGAGGTGAAGATTATTCCTCACCTGAGAGGTTAAGTGACTCACCTGTGGTTTCACAGGCTAGAGCTGAGACTTGAACCCTTTCCTCCGACCCCTACCTACCTTTCAGCAGTAGTTCCCCACATTTTCCATCTGCAGAAGCGTCTTCCCTGTGATCTGCTTCTAAAAGAGAATGTTATTCCTTGTTGCTTTAAAAAATATCTTGTTTTTTTTTCAGCCGTGGTAAATGGAGAGAGGAGAGGCAGGCTCAGGGCTGGGTATGGGAAGACGCAGAGAGGTGTAGGGATGTAACCCCCACTGTTAGTCTATTTGTGCTGTTTTTAGTCTGTTAGTCTCACAAAACTCCTGAGACTGGGGAATTTATAAAGAACAGAAATGTATATCCTCATAGTTCTGGAGGCTGGGAAGTTCAAGATCAAGATACCAGCCAGGTCAAGGTCAGGTGGTCTGGCTCTGCCTCCAAGATGGTGGCTTGTTGCCATGTCCTTATATGGCAGGAGGAGGAAGGGCAAGAGAGGAAGAGTGTCCCTGCTCTAGAAGAGAGAGAGAGAGAAAAAAAAATTTACCTTTCCTGTGCCTTTTTGTTTTATCCTGGCCTCGACCACTGGGATGGTGCCTGCCCACACTGGGCAAGGACAGGTCTTCCTCACTCAGCCCACTGATTCAAAAGTCAGTCTCTTCTGAAAGCACACTCACCAGACACACCCAGAAATAATGCATTCCTGGCTATCTAGGTATCTCTTAATTCAGTCAAGTTGACTCCTGAAATTAACCATTATACCCCCTGCTCCTATCAACCCAAGACCCTGATCTGTTGGCCAGGCACTGAGATCAGCAGGTGGTAGTCTAGTTAGGCTGTCCTGATGAGGCCTTAGGACTTAGATAACATAGAGGTTTCCTTTCTTTTGACAATTCCTATTAGAAATAGGGGTTGCTTGGGGATGGGTGCTGTGGCTCACTCCTATAATCCTAGCACGTTGGGAGGCTGAGGCAGGAGGATCACTTGAGGCCAGAAGTTCAAGACCAGGCTGGGTAACAAAGCAAGACTCCATCTCTACTATAAATAAATAAATAAATAGCCAGGCATGGTGGCTTGTGACTGTAGTTCCAGCTACTTGGGAGGCTTAGGTGGGAGGATTGCTTGAGCCCAGGCTGCAGTGAGCTATGATCGCACTGCTGCACTCCAGCCTGGGTGAGAGAGTGTCTCTTAAAAAAAAAAAAAAGAAAAAAAGAAAAAGAAATAGTAGATGCATGAAATCTTGTCTTGAGAAGGACTTAAGGCTGCATCTATAATTAATCAATCAGTCAGTCAGGAGTTCTGTGAGCCTCTTTCCTGTAGTCAACTCCCCCTAAAGCTGGTGAGCAGCCCTCTTGTCAGTCATCTTTTGAAGTAGTGGCCCATCCCTCAGACAGGAAACAGGGAGCCAGGAGGTGAGTCCTAACCCTTCAGTGGAGAAACTCCTGCCTCTCACTTTGCCTCATTTACTTGAGTTTGGATGTTAGGTAAACGTGTCATGTTAGAAGGTGCAGCAGGATGGTGGAGAAGGGGTGAGATCTACAGGCCTGGTTTCAGCTGGACAGTGAGAGGGGATGAGGGAGACACATACCCCCAACAGGGGCTAGCATAATGTCAGACACTGTATTAGTCAGCATTCTCCAGAAAAACAGAACCAACGGGATTTCTCTCTCTCTCTTTCTCGGTGAGAGAAAGACTGAGAAAGACATTTATTTTAAGGAATTGGCTCATGTGATTATGGGAGCTGGCAAGTCCAAAATTTTGCAGTACAGGCCAGCAGGCTGGAGATTCTAGTAAAAGTTGTTGCAGCCTGGAAGCAGAATGCTTTCCTCCTCAGGGAACTTCTGTCTTTTCTCTTAAAGTCTTCAGTTAATTGGATGAACCCCACCCACATTATGGAAGGTAATCTGCTTTTCTCAAAGCCTATTGGTTTAAATGTTAATCACACCTAAAAAAATACCTTCATAAGGGAACAAGAGACACTAAGGCCTACTTGAGGGTAGAGGATGAGGGGGTGTGACGGTTGAAAAACCATCTGTTGGGTACTGTGCTGATTGCCTGGTGACAAAATAATCTGTACACCAAACCCCTGCGACATGCAATTTACTCATGTCACAAACCTGCATATGTAGCCCCTGAACCTAAAAGAAAAATTGGAAAGAAAGAAAAAAACCTTCTTTACAGTAACATCTGGACTAGTGTTTGATCAAACAACTGGGCACCATAGTCTGGCCAAGTTGACACATAAAATTACCCATTACTAGCTGGGCATAGTGGCTCATACCTGTAATCCCAGTACTTTGGGAGGCCAAGGCAGGTGGATCACCTGAGGTCAGGAGTTTGAGGCCAGCCTGGCCAACATGGCAAAACCCCATCTCTACTAAAATTACAAAAAAATTAGCCTGGCATGGTGGCGTGCACCTGTAATCCCGGCTATTATTTAATATTAAATAATATTAATTATAGCGTGATTCTTTTAACTTCATTTGAATCTTAATTACTTTAAAAAGAAAGGCTCCATTTGATATGAGCCCCTAACACTTCTCTAACACCTGTTATATTTATAACGAAGGAAAATGGGGCCAGAGTTTAACTAGAAATTAATTGCATTTGATTTTTGAACAATGTGGGACTTTGGGGCACTGAACCCCAAAAATCTAGGTGTAACTTTTGATTCCCCAAAAACTTACTACTAATATCCCACTGTTGACCAGAAACCTTACTGATAACATAAACAGTCCATTAACATGTATTTTATGTCATATTTTTATATACGATATTCTTACAATATGTAAGCTTGGGAAAAGAAAAGATTATTAAGGAAACCAAAGGAGGAGAAACCACATTTACTATTCATTAAATGGGATGGATCATCATAAAGATCTTCATCTTTGTCGTCTTCATGTTGAGTAGGGCCAGGAGGAGGAGGAAGCAGGAGGATTGGTAGGAGGGTTGGTCTTGCTGTCTCATGGGTGGCAGAAGTTGAAGAAAATCCGTGTGTAAGTGGATCCACGCAGTTCCAGCCTGCGTTGTTCAAGGGTGAGCTGTAGACTGTTTTGTTGTCATCAAATTTACTTGTACAGGGCCAGGAGTGATGGCTCATGCCTGTAATCCCAGCACTTTGGGAGGCAGAGATGGGAGGATTACCTGAGGTCAGGAGTTCAAGAGCAGCCTGGCTAACTGGTAAAACCCCATCTCTACTAAAAACACAAAAATTAACCAGATGTGGTGGCAGGCGCCTGTAGTCCCAGCTACTCGGGAGGCTGAAGCAGGAGAATAGCTTGAACCCGGGAGGCGGAAGTTGCAGTGAGTGGTGATCATGCCACTGCAGTCCAGCCTGGATGACAGAGCAAGACTCCATTTCAGAAAAATTTTTTTTTTACTTTTATAGTGACTATCTATTTATGTCAAATGCTACTGATCATTCATATATGATAGTGATATTATTTTTCCTTTTTAGATAGATATCTTTAAACAAAACAAAAGGAGTCCATTTAAAATTAAGTAAATAACAGTAGAAGTGCTGCCTGGATACAGCTACACTCATGAAGGTGGCATGCAGACCATCCAAGTTCTGGAAACGCCCTCTTAGCCAAGAAAATTCCAGGCTTCCAGGATCAGCCAGCCTCCCCACAGGAGGATTTTCCTCCCCGCAGGAAAATCCTCCCTGAGCAAGCAACCTGGGAGCATGCAGATTCGGTTTGATTAAGGAAAAGGCTTGTTTCCTTCTGAGGAAGTAAGAAAGACCAACATGTCCCCAGGGCTTATTGGCATTGAGAATAATGCTAACCCTAACCCTAACCCTATTCCCAGAGGAAATCACATACTCACAAGCTCAGAGGCAACAGAGAGCGTAGCCCATTCTCAAGGAGCCCCTGTCCTCCAGGAGCATGGTTAAGTACATAGATCCTGGAGCCAGGCTGACTGGGTTCCAATCCTGGCTCTTGCACTTATGGCTATGTAACCTTGAGAAGTTACTGAACCTCCCTGGGCTGCCATTTCCTCATCTGTAAAATGGGCTTATAAAGGTATCTACTTTATAGGTATAAATTAAAGTGCTTAGAACTCCGCCTGGCATAAATTGAGTGCCATTATAAGAGTGAGTTGCTATTCTTAGGAAAGACTGACAAGGAAAAAAGGCAATTCCAGAACAGCACCCTCAGTGCCTTAACAAGGAAGGCACAGTGTGACAATCAAGTCAGGACAGGGATGGTTCCAGAGGCGGCTTCCTGGAGGAATTAATTTATAAGCAGATACCTGGATGATCAGTAGGAGTTATCCTGGAGAAGAAGAGGGAGAGAATGTTCTAGACAGAGGGAATAGCATATTGACAAGGCTCAGGATCAAGAGCGAGCATAGCCCATTCTAGTGACTACAATTAAAGCAGTGTTGGCCACAACATAGAGGGTGTGTCACAAGGCAAGGGAGGCAGTATGCAGGAACGGGACACAAAGGGCTTCCTGTGCCTTGTTAGAAACATTGGGTTTCAGAATGGCGGGGTTAAAATGACCTTAGCAGCCCTCTGTGCTTGAAACAGCACCACAGATTCGGTAAGCCCTCCTGTGCCGAATGAATCAATTCCTCTCTGCTTGGTGTGTGACTTCAAGGTCCCACTGGACTACTTCATTTAAATAAGGGACTGCAAGGACCAGAGTGTCTACAGAGATCTTCAGGTCCAGTTTCTCTGCCAGTGTTGGCTGCCTGGAGGATCTGAAATCTTCCTTCTGTCCACAGGTGACCTGGTGTCCCGTGCAATGCATCACCTGCAGCCCCTCAATGCCAAGCACCACGGCAATGGCACCCCCCTGCACCACAAGCAGGGGGCGCTGTACTGGGAGCCCGAGGCCCTGTACACCCTTTGCTATTTCATGCACTGCCCGCAAATGGAATGGGAAAACCCCAACGTGGAGCCTTCCAAAGTCAACCTCCAGGTGGAAAGGTAAGAATTGCCTTGCCTTGACTTGTGGTGGGTGGGTACTGCCTCTGGGGAAGGGCAAGTGTCTGGGAGGGGGAGGATGTTGGGGGTAGGAAGGGCTCACTTCCTAAAACTTGCCAGAGGGGTCTGTGTGGGAAACTTGCACCCTGAGGGGGTATCTTAGACCCATGTAGGGGTCCTTGAAATGGGTTTTTATAGGCCTGATTCTGTTTAGGATAAAACTGGCCTATGTCAGATAAGTGGGTCTGCAAATTCCAGAGGGGTAAGGGCCTCTGCAGTGAAGGGTGGCTTCCTCGTGAGGCAGCCTTGGACGGCGCCACTGCCTCGGGTGGGAGTTACCGTCATCTTCTTTCATCCTGGCTGCCCTGGGGCTCGGGGGACCCAGAAGCACCTACTCAGCCTGAGTGGGCCTTTCAGGTGGGCAAGGGGCTCAATTGCCCAGGGAAAGGCAGTGTGACTCTTCTGTGAAGCCAAATCCTCATGGGGAAGGAAGGAACTGGGAGGGGACCTGGAGGCTGCCTGGACATGTCCTCTCTGCCTCCTCACTTCCTTTAGCGGTGGGTTCATAGATCATCTTCCCACAGCATCTCACGAATCAGGCCCTTCCTCAATACAGGCCCATTTACTCTAAATACTGTAGGTGTGACCCATTTTTCAAAGAGTAGTTAAGAAAGCAGGCTCTGTGATCCCAAATGCCTACATTCAAATCCAGGCTCTTCTAATTAAAAGCTGGGGGGCCTTGGGAAAGGCATCTGCAAAATGGGGATACAAAGAGTAAATCCTACATAGGGCTATTTGAAAATTAAATAAATTGAACAATGCCAAGCACATAGTAGGTGCTCAATAAACATTAATTTTTATTGTTGTTGTAGATATGATCTGCATATAGCTGAACAACTCCCAATTTGGGCTTCTACAATTTTCCTTTCTGTTACTTGGTACCAAGTGGTTTTGAAAAGCTCATTGGATGCTCTGTTTCTGCCAGATGGATTGGGGCTGAATTGGGCTCTCTTACAAAACCATGTCTCTTGGCTTTCAGTTAAGGGAAAAGAATGGATCATAGGCTATACAGAGGTTGCTGTTTCTTTTTTTAATTCTTTCTTTCTTTCTCTCCTTCTCTCTCTCTCTCTCTCTCTTTCTTTCTTTCTTTCTTTCTTTTTTGAGACAGGGTCTCACTTTGTCACCCAGGCTAGATAGAGTATAATGACATGATCTCTGCTCACTGCAACTTCTGCCTCCCAGCTCAAGCGATTCTCATTTCTCAGTCCCCCAAGATGCTGGGACTACAGGTGTACCCCACCACACCCAGCTAACTTTTGCATTTTTTGTAGAGACAGGGTTTCACCATGTTGCCCACGCTGGCCCCAAACCCTGGCTCAAGCCATCCTCCTGCCTCAGCCTCCCAAAGTGCTGGGACTGCAGGAGTGAGCCACCGTGCCAGGCTACTTGTTCTTTTTCTTTAAGAATCCCAAGTTCGCATCAATATTTCAATCCAGTCTGGAGTTAACTTAATCAGGGAATTAACTCCTTAAATTACTCAGGTCTCCCACCATCCACAACAAATTGATCAGTACCTTGTGCATATTTTCACGTGCGAACATGCCTCAAATGGAGAGGTGGTAGAATGCCCATGGGTGAAAAATAATCTTTCAGACACACCAAAACTTTGCTGTCTCTAGGTACAAATCCGAAGACTCTGAGGGAATGGAAACCATTGGCCTCAGCCTGTGGGGTATCTGGCTCTTCACTCCCAGCCCCGACAGCCCGTCCGGTAATGCAGTTTCTCTGGCTCAGCTCCCTCACGTCATCTCCAGCTCCCACCTCCATGCAAATGAGCCCCTCCCACTCTGCAGCTAGACACTGGCTCCTCTGAGCTCCAGAACCTTCTTGTCCCACTCTGCCAGCTTCCAGTTTCCACTGTCAAATTTCATATTTGCAGGCTGATCCTTCTTCTCCTAGCACCTTATTCTTTTCTGCCTCACACTTACCGTAATTTGTAACTATGTGCGTATTTCTGTGTTTATTGCCTGTAAAGCTTCATGAAGGCAGAGAACACATGTGTTTTGTCCATCACGCCTCAGCTGATGCCAAACTCAACATCTGGAGCAGAGTGGAAGTCCACAAATATTTGTAGAATGAAAGAATGAACAACCTATTGATCTAAGTGCCTATGGGACAGTTCCATTTGGAGAGCTCACAACCACCTCAAAACTAAAGCCATCATCTCTCCCCTAAAATCCACTGCTCTTCCTTTCTCCCCAGGCTTTAAGAATGGTACCACCATTGGCCTGGTCACCCTGGTTAGAAAACTGAGACTTGACTGGCACTCCTTCCTCTCCCTCACCACTGCCAGCTGGTCAGCAGGTCTTGCTGAGGCTGCATCAGTAAGATTTCTTTATTCCTTCCCCCCAGACCACTGCTACTGCACGGCTCAGGACCCCATCTTTTCTACTTCAGTTTCTACTGTTGATGTCTACACAGTCTCCCTGCACATGAGCTTGAATAATCCTTTGACCTTGGGAGGCCGAGGTGGGCGGATCACCTGAGGTCAGGAGTTTGAGACCAGCCTGGCCAACATGGTAAAACCTCGCCTCTATTAAAAATACAAAACATTAGCTGGGTGTGATGGTGCATGCTTGTAGTCCTAGCTGCTCAGGATACTGAAGCAGAAGAATTGCTTGAACCTGGGAGGCAGAGGTAGCAGTGAGCCAAGATCATGTCACTGCACTCCAACCTGGGTGACAGAGTGAGATTCTCTCTCTCCTCTGACAAAGGCTGGGCACGGTGGCTCACTCTTATAATTCCAGCACTTTGGTAGGCCAAGGTGGGTGGATGACCTGAGCTCAGGAGTTCCAGACTAGCCCTGGCAATATGGCAAGAGCTCATCTCTACAAAAAATACAAATATTAGCTGGGCATGGTGGCATGTGCCTGTAGTCCCAACTATTTAAATGGCTGAAGCAGTTGGATTGCTTGAGCCTGGGAGGTCGAGATTGTGAGCTGAGATTGTGCCACTGCACTCCAACCTGGGTGACAAAGTGACAAAGTAAGACCCTGTCTCAAATAATAAGAAGAAGAAAAAGAATAACCCTGGGATGAGCTCCATCTTCCTCACAGCTACCAGACTACAACTTCTAAAATGTAAATCTCCCCATGAGACATTCTCCCTGCTCATGCTCAGCACAGCTGCCCAGCTCCCATTACACTTTCTATTACACAGTGTCCATTTTACCTCTTGAATCTCCTTCTGAACTCAGAATGTAGTTGGAGTGGCTGGAAGTCAAAGAGGACCCTCTAGAGCTTCTAAACCTCATGGGAAAAGTTTTAAAGAGGCATAAGCAGGGAAGGAGAATGAAGAGAACATGTCCCAGAATTTGTCAGAGCCGTTTATCTTGTTCTTTCCATGCCTTTTTGCAAGAGTCAGCATAAAACACAAAGTGGAACTTAACATTTTCCAGCTTCTGTTCACTGTGATCCTCTGGGAAGCATGCAGATTGGAAGTCATATAGTCCTTTAGATTTTGATCCAAGCTCAGCTTCCTGTAGCTCTGTTATTTCACCTCTTTGAACTTCCATTTGGCCTTGGTAATGAGAGAACACAACCATCCTCATGACACTGGTGTGGACAATGAATTAGACATTATCATAGCTAAGACGTCCAGTGCCATGTCTGGCACAAGGGGAATCCCCTTCCCCCTAAAAAAATCACTTATATTATATTTTGGTGCTCTAAAATGCTGTTTTCATTGTCCTTAAAGAAAGCTGTATGTAATTCTTTCTAGAGGGATCGTTATTTTTTCTGACTCCCTGATGAAATAGGCTTTGGTGTTTAGCACCAGAAACAAAAAAAAAAAAAAAAAAAAAAAAAAAAAAAAACACGTGGAAGAACTTCAGAGACGACAGGGCCTCTGTTTTCAGTCAAGTGTTTATTTATACCAGCTCTGTACCAAAGCCTCCAAACAAGAATTTCCAGTGGCAGTTAGGACTCTAATTTGGAGTTATTTCTTTCTCCTCTCTCTCTCTGTTTCCTTTTATTCTGCAAATCTATCAAACAGTATCATCTCCTTGACTATCTTTATGCTAACAAAGTCAGGTAGGGCCATGATGCTTAAATGGTTTTCTACTAGACTATAAGCTCTTCAAGAACAGGGCTGTATATTATTTGTTTTCATCTGTACCCAACAGACAGCCTGGGAAATATTGGCGAAATGTGGATTATTTTATGCCTCGAACCATCCCTTCTTGTCCGAACAGCCTTTCTTGGCTGACGTGTTTGGAAGGAGGCCTGCATGCAGCATTTTACCATTTCATGTGGGCACAGCTTTCGAGTTGCTGCATTTGTTCTGGATAGTTTCTTTTCTCATTGCAGGATTTGAAGAAGCTCAGTGCCAGTGTGAGATTTCTGTAATCTAACTTTTTCCAGGACTTTGGCTACTATTTCTTGAGCTTCTAAAATCATTCAAGTACCTCCATTATTTTATTTTAAAAACTGAAACTTTGTAATATTTATGATTAGGTGATATTTATTTTCCAAATAGTAATGATAAATGAAAACACATTAATTTTGATGGTAAGGACCACGTGAGGGTATTGTTTTCAAATAGAATCATCCTAAATCTAGAATAAGGTTTTCCTCTCCTGTATCACTGCTGGAAATATCAGTGATTCCTAGATGTCTTTGGCCATGGATGATTTTAGTGATTTATTACCATAAATGAAAAAATAGTAGGATAAATGGGAGTATTTTGTTGCCTCAGGTAGCTGGTAATGCCTGGGGTAACTGTAGGCAGCTTCACTTGGAAGATTAGACAATTAAGTAGTTCAGCCCCCTTCCAATCTCACTGAAAACAAACCAGAATTTAATCTAAGGTAATGGTAGCTCTTGTTCCTTTTGCAAACAGAATGTACAGACATTTATGGCAGGGAAATTTCTGCCAGGGGAATTTCAACCACGAAGATGAGTATACAATCACCAATCACCAATTGTTTGAGGAAAACTAATAATATGAAACAAAATAATTTAACAAATGGAAGAATTTACACTTGAAGAAACAGAGTTAATAAAGCAGACATAACAGACATTAGCAGTGAATGACAACCAAGTACATGTTCCACGATACTCATTCTACCAAAAAATCACCTACAACACATTAGATCTTAACATTTTTTATCTCGGTGATGAATGTGACAAATGCGATTCAAATTTCAACATACTCCTATGGACATACCTGCAGTTATGCAATAAGTCCAGAATGTTATTTATAGCTCTACTCTGTTCTTTTCCCTTAAGGAATGTAAATCAGAATGCAAGTGCTTAGAGGTATCCTTTCTACAAGTGGCACTATTAGTCAGGATACTTAGTTGCAAAAGCTGAATCTCCCATGACTCTTTAAAGCAGGAGGAAGACCTCTGGGGGGCCCAGTATGGGTAGAAGATTAACAAATCTTTTCCCCTTATGCATGAAAATTTGACCTTGAGTTAACTCTCTAGTTCTGTTCCCTAGGAGGAAACCTTATAAAAATTGCAGTTTCAACTGTGTTTCTGGGAAACAATGCTTATGGTCAAAATGACCCCAGATTGACAAATTACATCTGGCCGTATGGTACCAGAAATACTCGATGAAGATCCAGAGCTGTGGGCTTCCCTGAATATACTGACTCTTGTAACTGGCTGTGTCCTTTGAAGAGACCTTGGGAGCTGTCACTATGGAGTTGTTACAAGAGATATTGGTTTACAAACCAGGGCAGGGCAGCTCCCACAATCGCCCATGTGGATCTCAGCTCCTCACACCTGCATGCCACCTGAACAGGAGTTATGCTCCTGATAACTGGGTGAACTGCTACAAGGACATCTGATACTGTCCCACTGGGCCCAAGGTGGCCTATGATAGTCCCATGAGTCTAAATTTTTAGCAGATCTTAATAAGACTTCTGGTAGACATTGAAGCCAGAGAGCCAGGGTTTGAGTCTACATAACCTGGAAGAGTGCCCAAGTGGTACCCCAGGACTGCTCTAGCAGAGATCTCACAGCCACTAGTACTAGGCACAGACACTGGACCTAACACCACTGTTGCTGGCCATTGAACACTCCAACAGGACCTCTGTCACCGTGGCTCCTGAAGGATGAATGTGTCTATTACCACCCACATCAACTCCATGTAACCCCCATGTCACAGGACCTGCCTGGACCCTAACAAGGGAGTCTGGGAAGGTGAATTCCTACCTTGTAGAACCATGGATTCATAATATGGAAAATTCTCCAAACACAGTAATATCATCAGTTGTTCTGGGAAGCTAAAGGAAAAAAAAAAAAAAAAAAAAGGAACACCGACAAAGTCTTTTTGAGACAGAACCTTGCTGTGTCACCCAGGCTAGAGTGCAGTGGCACGATTTCAGCTTACTGCAACCTCCACCTTTCTGGTTCAAGTGATTCTCCGACCTCAGCTTCTCAAATACATGGGACTACAGGCTCATGCTACCATGCCCAACTAATTTTTATTGTTGTTGTTGTTGTATTTTTAGTACAGATGGGGTTTTGCCATTTTGGCCAGACCAGTCTCAAACTCCTGATCTCAAGTGATACACCTGCCTCGGCCTCCCAAAGTGCTGGGATTACAGGCGTGAGCCACTGTGCCTGGCCTCTGCTAATTTACTTTTAAAAAATAACACACAAGTGAATCGTTTACACAGACCAGCACTTACGACCATTATTGGCCACCCAAGTCACACCTGACTGGCTTACGTATCACAATTGAGAACCTAAATATTACCCCAATATAAGGACTCCTTAGCCTAACAATAGCAAGAAGGAAGAGAGAGGACAGCCATTCCTGGTATCCGAGCAGGGATTTGGAAGGTCTGTTCTCAGAGGAAGAATGCTACTTCCTCATCTTCCTGAGGGAGCAATCACATCTGGCTCATTTTGCAGTCCCCTGCAGTGCCCAGCCCAGGGCTAATGGCTCTGGAGAAATTCAGAGTTCCTGGATGAATGGGGGCATTCTAGAGAGAGAAGATGAGATATTAGATCTGTTTTCTGTAGACCTTCAATCCTAGCCACCATATAAATGATTCCTAACGAGAGAGAGAAAAAAAAATACGTTGAATTCTAAATAGTTGACTCAGAAAGCAAAGTTTTGAAACATGATCCATTTGTAACTTGAGCATTGTGTCAGTTTATTTCCTCTGGCCACAGTAAAAACTGCTCCAGTTCCACTGTTTCAAACTGCAGGTTGCGGACCATGAGTGGTTAAATGTGCAGCGGTTAGCTAACAACACCCGGCTGGTAAATCTGGCCCACTGCCTGTTTTTACAAATAAAGGTTTATTGGAATACAACCATACCCATTTGTTTACATATTATTTATGGCAGCCTTTGCACTGTGGCAGAGTTGATTAGTTATGACAGAGACTTTAGGGTCCAGAAAGCTGAAAATACTATTTGGCCCTTTTCAGAAGAAGTTTGCTGACCTCTAATGTGGGCTGTAATCTTCGTTTTCTTTTTTCTTTTCTTTCCTTTTTTTTTTTTTTTTTTTAGATGGTGTCTCGCTTCGTTGCCCAGGCTGGAGTGCA
>NW_016107323.1:4568892-4586750 GCF_001604975.1 Cebus imitator
CGAACTCCTAACTTCAGCTGATCCACCTGCCTCAGCCTCCCAAATTGCTGGGATTACAGGCATGAGGCACCGCAGCTGGCTGTAATCTTTATTTTCAGAAAAATGAGAGAGAATTAAATTTTTAAAATCAGAGTAGTTTTTATCCCAGTTATATTAATCTAACTGAAGTTGTTTAATGGCCCAAGGCCACACCTGAAGTTGGAGGAGGAATACTTGAACCTTTGGAGTCATGGCCTGGGCTTCTATTCACTAGTCTGTTTTGCTGTCCATGGGCTGTGGTTTTAAAGAAGTAAAGTTTTAAAGCCTCATCCCCCATCATTAGAATTTTTTTCGTAATCTTCATTAGTGTTTACAGGGTATAAAATGAATACACTTGTTAAATAAAATGTGACAAGTCAAAAAATATAAAGAAGAAACTTTGAATCACTCCCAGTCTCTGTATCCAGGGACAAGTATTATGACTATATAAGGTAATTTCTTCTAGTCCAGTTTTCTGTGTGTATACAAAAGGTTTTGGTGGTTTTACAATAGGATCCAGATAGTACACCTACTTTTGTTGGTTTGTTTCATTGGATGGCCTTCAAAAGCATGACTTTTTATTGGACTCTTCTGTCATTGGACATGAAATTTAGTCAAGAGAGATCTTAGAACAGAGAAGGTTCACTTCTTTCATGTTGAAGCTCATGAAACAGAAGCCCACATTGAAGAGGGACTTGCCTGGATCACAAGCACATTTCCAGAGGCTTTGCATGGCAGTGCTTCTGTGCCTCTACTTACGTTTTGCCCTCTTGGAATGCTTCCTTCCCTCAGTGCCGTCCTCTAGCTACCTCCCTAAGTTCATCCTTCAAGATCCAATTTAGGCATCACCTCCTCCAGGAACCCTTCCCTACCACTTCCGATTATACTAAACGATCAGTGCATAACATATAGTAAGGGCTCAATAAATGCTTGCAGAACTGAACAGAGCTGGGCCTCAAACCTGGATGTCCCTGCTTCCAGCCCAGAGAGCCCTGTTGCAGAATCAACTCAGGCAGTCCTCAGTTTGGTACTGGTTCTTGCATTCAAGGGCTGTGTGACCTCCAGGCCTCAGTTTCTTCAACTGTGAACAAGAAATAATTTCTACTTCATGGGACTCTTTCAATGACAAATAAATGAACTTAGACGAGTGTCATGCATGGTCATTGACACCATGGCAGGTGATCCATAAATGGTGGGGAGTCCAGACCGATCTCTTTGTTATTGCAAGGGATTTTGAATAACACTTACAAATGTGGCAGGTCCCGCTCTAAATACTTTATGCGTATTAACTAATTCATTCCTCTCAGTGCTCCTTGAGGCAGGAGCAGATAGCCTTACCTCTTCCCATTTTATAGATGAGGAAGGTTATGCAGATTGGGGCAAGTCCGTAAGTACCACAAATGTCAAATGAGTGATTGGTGACTACAGGGAAGGGAGCTACATGCTAAGGGAACAGAATATGCACCATTGGGGGAGGAAGGTGAGTGGACAGAGAGTGAGACCTTGTCCAGAGGAGCCTTTGGATGCAGCCACAGACTGAGTTAGAAGGAAGCTTGAGAGACTTATTAAGGCAGCAGGACGTTCTCAGGCTGGGCATGGTGGCTCACACCTGTAATCCCAGCACTTTGAGAGGCCAAGGCAGGCAGATCACTTGAGGGCAGGAATTCGAGACCATCCTGGCCAACATGCCAAAATGCCATTTCTAGTAAAACTACAAAAAATTAGCTAGGCGTGGTGGCACATACCTGTAGTCCCAGCTACTTGGGAGGCTAAGGCACAAGAATCACTTGAACCTGGGAGGTGGAGGTAGCAGTGAGCAGAGATTGCACCACTGCAGTCCAGTCTGGGTGACAGAGCAAGACTCTGTCTCAAAAGGGAGAGAGAGAGAGAGGAAAAAAAAAAGAGAAATTCAGAAAAGGATGCTGAGCAGAGAGGTAAGGGACCAGAACTGTGTCTGAGTGCCTGAGACCCCAGTAGAAGCATAAGGGATGGTAATGGAGAATACTGAACACTCGATGGGCGTCTACTGCGTGTCCTGTACTGTGTGAGGCCCTTTACATACAGAGTTTAGTTTAACCACCACATCAGCCTCGTGAAGTAGGTTATGCCTCACCTGCAGATAAGAATGTCTTTGGCCCTAAATTGCTGCTTAGTAGGAAAATGTTATTTGGAATCTTCACAGCACGTTTTTTAATTCATAAATAATATTTGGATATGCTTATGGGGTACAGTGTGATATTTCAGTACATGTATACATCAATGAGGAACAATAGTTCTAGATATTTTTTATTCTGCAGCCAGAATGCCTAAGTAAATGTCAGAGCTCTAATCCTCATTAGCTGTGTGGCCTTAAGTAAGTTACTTAACCATTCTGAGCGTCAGTTAATCATAGAATCTACTTCAAAGGGCTGTTATTAAGCAATTTTGTGTTAATATATTTAAAGCACTTAAAACTTAGCACACATTAGCCTTTTTATAGATGATGGCCGCTGTTATTCTCACTGCCGTGGTGTTTATGACCTGGATATACATTCTAGCAGAGCCTCTCAAACATTAATGATTTGAATCACCTGGGATCTTCTTAAAATGCAGCTCCTATTCATTAAGGCTGGGGTAGGGCTTGAGAGGCTCCAGTTCTAACAAGCTCCCAGGTGAGACTGTTACTGCCAGTTCAGGGACAACACTGTGAATAACAAGGTATGGTCGTTTTTTGAGCCTGTGTCTTATCTCTGTTCCTTAACCTAAACCAACCTCCATTTTTAAGTTACCTAAAGGCAAGAAATCAGCTTTTGTAGTGTCTTTTGTCTCCGCGGTAGAGCTCAGCCTGCCATAGGTAGTTATAAATATTCCTCAGACTTTGAGGGCTGGAGTGAACCTTGCAGGGCCTCGACTCCCCTTTCCTCATGTGAGGCTGGATCCTTCTGCAATTTGCCGAAATGAATGGGCTCCCAAGGTCAGACGTGGCCAGCCTGCAGAACTCTCAGGCTTTGGAGCAGTGGCTGCCGAGGAACAGCTTCCAGCATCCCAATTTAAT
Source organism: Cebus imitator (assembly GCF_001604975.1). NCBI lineage: Eukaryota > Metazoa > Chordata > Mammalia > Primates > Cebidae > Cebus > Cebus imitator. The sequence goes on from NW_016107323.1 coordinate 4,571,945, forward strand.
AATCACCCTCGGCCTAACAAGGTGGCCAGCACCTCTAATGTGGCTCAGGAATGGCAAATGAGTGCCAAGCTGTGCCAGGGAAAGGCGAGGCATGATTTGACAGGTGTCCTCCCTGGGAAAAGCATCAGGACAAATCCTAAACTTCACCCGCTTCAGGGCTGTTAAACACCTCCAGCCTCCGGGGCTTGTCAAACAGCTCCCACTCGGTTGCCCAGGAGTTCTCAGCAAAGGAGAAGAAACTGTTTCTGACCACAGGTGACAAGCTACAAGGCTTAAGTTTAAGAACAGCTCTCTCCCAACACACACGTTTAGTCTGAAGAGATGGGTAGGCTGCACCTGTTCATTTCAATGTCCAGGTCTTTTTGGAATCCCACTAAACTGGCTGAAAAACCAATCCAGTTTGGCCTAATCCCAGCTTCTCTTTATATCATAATAAAAGGGAAAAAAAAATCTGACTTCTATGATACAAAGACTAGGGAGCTGGAGCTACACTGTCCAGCATGGTCACCACTAACCATGTGTGGCTATCTACATTTAAGTGGATTTAAACTAAATAAACTCCTCTACACCGTGAGCCTCATTTCAGATGCTGGACAGCTACATGTGGCTCCTGTCTTGGACAGCATAGGCATTTCCATCATCACAGAAACTTCTAAGGATCAGCCCTGAACTAGAGACTCAATGCAGGTAGTATCCTCCTTCTAGAAAAACAGACTGAAAATCCCACTCTCAAAGCAACACAAAAGGATTTATTGTAGATACCAGGGACCAACTCACCCACTGAAACATATGCCACAGGACCACGTTTTGATCCTCTTAGAGCTGAGTTTCTTAAAGCAATCATCATCACCATCATCATCCAGTTTTGCCGGGTGTTTATGATGTGTCAGGCTGTCTTCTAAGTGCATTAGCTCATTGAATTCTCACAAGAGTCTGTCAGCATCATGTTATACTGTTGCTAGATCTGATGAGGAACATCAGGCTGAGAGAGGTTATGTAGCTTACCCAGGTTAAACAGCTATCAGTAGGCAAAAGTGGGATTGGAAGGCAAGAAGCTTGGGTGCAGAGTTCACCCTCTCGACTGCATCCCACGCTGCACAAGAAGAGAAGGATGCAGGGTATAAGGAAAGGGCAGAGGAGTCCCTGTGAAGGTGAGATGCCTGAAAATCTAAGGCCAGGAACATTCTTGCCTTAATATGCATCTCCCTCAATCTTCCCTTTCTCCTTTTAGTTTAGTCCCCGGCTTAGGTGCAACAACTATTGCTAATAAAAGTGGGATAACGGGCCAGTCATGTTGGCTCACGCCTGTAATCTCAGCACTTTGGGAGGCCGAGGCAGGTGGATCACCTGAGATCAGGAGTTCAAGACCAGTCTGACCAAGATGTTGAAACCCCCATCTCTACTAAAAATGCAAAAATTAGCTGGGCGTGGTGGCGGGCCTACTCGGGAGGCTGAGGCAGGAGAATCGCTTGAACCCAGGAGGTGGAGGTTGCAGCAAGCCAAGATAGAGCCATTGCACTCCAGCCTCGGCCACAGAGCGAGACTCCACCAAAACGAAACAAAACAAAATGGAATACTGATAATCAAATCACTCCATCCAGTTGGACAGGCTTTGAGAAACATATTAATCTCCTGACACAAATTGCTATATACAGTGATAAATTGCTTAACAATGAGGATATATTCTGAGAAATGGATCATTGGGTGATTTTGTCGTTGTGCAAACATGGTAGATTGTACTTACGTAAACCCAGGTACTGTAGCCCCCACACCTAAGCTACATGGTAGAGCCTATTGCTCCCAGGCTACAAACCTGTATAGCATGTTACTCTACTGAACACTGTAGGAAACTGTAACATAGTGGCATTTGTGCATCTAGACATATCTAAACCTAGAAAAGCTGCAGTGAAAATGCTGTAGTGGCCAGGCGTGGTGGTGCATGCCTGTGATCCCAACACTGGGAGGCCGAGGAGCGCAGATCACAAAGTCAAGAGGTCGAGACAATCCTGGCAAACCTGGTGAAACCCCGTCTTTACTAAAAATACAAAAATTAGCTGGGCATGGTGGCGCACACCTGTAGTCCCAGCTACTCGGTAGGCTGAAGCAGGAGAATCGCTTGAACCCGGGAGGAGGAGGTTGCAGTGAGCCGAGATCACACGACTGCACTCCAGCCTGGGCAACAGAGTGAGACTCCATCTCAAAAAAACAATGTGGTATTATAATCTTATGGGACCACCACCATATATGAGATCTGTTACTGACCAAAATGTCATCATCATGTAGTTCCTAACTGTGTGTAAACACAGCACCTGCCTCTTAAGTCTTTACCTCAATATCACTTGAGCTTTTCATTTTTCATTTTATTTTTTTATTGTTGACTTTATTATTAAGCTTTTATCATTCATTTATTCAATCCATAAACATGCATTAAGTGCCAGCTATAAGCCAATAATAGTGAGAGAAAATATTCCTCAAATTCTTTATGTGCCAGGCAGCATTCTAAGTACTTTACATGAGTTAACTCATTTATCCCCCATGATAACTCTATGAGGTATGTATTGTTATTGTCATCCCCGTTTTACAGATAGACAAAGTGAGGCTGAGGATAGCTAATTTGCCCAAGATCGCAAGGCCTGGAAGGGGTAGCACAGGGATTCAGGCCCAGCAGCCTGGCTCCCTTCACCCCCATACTTTGCTGCTGTATGTCCAGCCCTTTGCTAGGCAGGGAAGACTCCAGGAGCCTCACGCGGCTCCTGTGTAGCACAGCCAGAAGGGAGAAAGAGAGTGCAGTGTCAGAAGGGAACTGCCAGGCGTGGGGCAGATGAGGGAAGGTGGTATTCGAGTGGGGCTTTGAAAGATGACTAAGACCAGGCATTTGAGGATTGGAAGTGGGGAAGGTGCTGTAGGTAAGAGGAGCAGCTGTCAAAGGCTCCAGGTAGAAAATCTGGAGATAGTTGGGGACACATAGGCCAACCGAGTCAGACTAGTACAGGGGCCGGACTGCCCATCAGCTAGTTTGCAGAGGTGCAGCTGGTTAACCAGTTGTTAAAATGCTGAAATGCTTCTCTCTATGGGTTGGTAAAAAGCCACTTCCCCAAGCGCTCCCTACCCCACGGTGTCCCTGCCATCCAGCAACAACAGCTTGGCATCTGGCCCTACAGGTTCTCCAGGATGCCCTGTCTGCACCTAGGTTACAGGAGGTGATCGGTGCCTGAGCCTTAACAGTAGTTAAATATTTAGAATATCATCCTGAGTTGAAAGTGCGGGGGAGATGATTATGTCCTGCAGGTGTCATGGGGGCCTTTGTTCCAACGACAGCAGGGTTAGGATGGAAGGTTTGGGCCTGGGGAGAAGCATGAGCAAAATGCAAATGTCTGCTCATCCTGCAGGACTCAGCTGCAGCCCCACCTCTCCTGTGAAAGCTTTGCTGACCTGCGCCCTGGCAGGAGAAGCCTTTCTCTGTTCACAACCCCTTCGGTGAATAATTTTAACAGCTCTTGAGCGCCAGCTCATGCCAGGCCCTGTGATGAGAGCTTTTCCAGGCATTCGACTTAAAGTCACAGTCACCCTCTCAGCTACAGATATTTTGCCTATTTAACAAATGAGAAGAGTGAGGAGACGTTCCGGGGCTTGCCCAAGGTCACACAGCTAAGTTAGGATGTGGCTGGGCTGGAAGTTGAGCTCCAGCACTTTGACTGCAGAGCCTGGTCTTCTTGCCCAACCCCCGTGGGGCCCCATGACTGCTCTGGTGTTATTTGCTTCCATGTCTGTCTCCACTGCCAGAATTTGAGCTCTGCACAAGCAGGGACTGGGCTTTGATCGTTTCTTTCACTCTCTGACCGCCAGATAGGGGCTGGCACAGAATGGGTGGGGGAAGAAAAGGATCAGTTAGGACCTGGTTCCAGGGGAATGAGAGCATCTCTCTGGATCCCCCAGAGAGATGTAGGGACCAGCTGGAAGCTTCCTGCAAGAGTCCCAAAGAGAGATGACAAGCCCATGGCTGAGTGAGTGCCATCCTCAGTGTCTCCCAGAAAGATCATCAGTTGGCCTCCTCCTTTCTCCTGAGTGGTCCCAAGGGAAGCCACATTGGCATCCCCAGATTGTTGGCTTGTTCTCATTTGCCTGGAACTGACAGCCCTGTGCATGCTGTGTGTCTGGGGCCAACACTCAAGGGGAAAAAAAGAACATTAGTGAATATTAGCCCTTGAAGCTGCCCAGTGCAAATTGAGGGCTGGCCCAGCATGGCGGGAACCAATGGGAGCCTGGAGCCCAAATGCCTGGGAGCAGAGGAGCCTGCAGAGAGAAGGTGCTCTCTGAGCTCAGCCCACTTTTGAACCATCTGCCCCTGTGCCAAGTTTCCACTCTTTTTTTATCCTTTCAGAAATAATGATATTGACAGCTGCCAGCACACAGCTGGTTTTCACGTGTTACGGAAAGTAGCCCAGTCAGTAGAATTGGTCACTGGCCCAGTAGACATGGCATCTGAGTTGAGTGTGCATTCCTCAAAGTCTGACCTCACAAAGAAATCCTTTACAGGTGTACAGTTTCCTGGATTTCTATTGATTTAATTACATTTTCTCCATCCCTGCATCTTTTTATACCTACTGTGCAAGGTGCTAGAAATTCCATTTTTATTATTTTTTTCTGAAAAGGTATATATGCTTGTTTTTAAAATTTTGGAAACTACAGAAAAATATAAGGAAGAAAATGAAAATTATTTATAATTCTGCTATCCTGAGGTAGCCAAAATTATCATTTAGTTTATTGTCTTGTCTTTTTTAATACAAATGGGGAGGCTTTAGAACACAGCTACATTGTGTATATATAATTTTATGTCTTATTTTTATTTCACTTAGTAGCATACCATAAGCATATTCCTGGTAGCACTATAGAACATTCATAAACATTCTTAATGACTGCAAAATATTCCATCGTGTGACTGTTCCATAATTTGCCTAATGGCTCCAGGGTTGGTGGGCATTTGGGTTGTTTCCAGTGTGCAAATTGCTCTTCTTTTAAAACTACCCACAGTGGTGTGACTAAAACATCAGTGGAGACGGAATGGATATGACAAGAGTAGTCAGCTTGGTGTAGAGCAACTGAGGGGTTAATTCACGGGGCCTCCGGTGGCCCAGAGGAGGGAAAAACTGCAAAAGGAGAACCCTGGGAGGGAGCCTCACCCAGCCCAATCCCAGCTGTTGCTTTTTTTCCAGAAAGCAAGGCCTTATGGGAAGTATAGGGAACAATGGCGCCTGCCCGGCCTGCAAGCTTTCTAGAGCAACAGTAATGATCAGAATCTCTTGGAGTGAGCACTTTCATACTCAGGATCTCCCTCGAGTCTCACAGCAAAACTGGGAGGTGGGAAGATCGCTTTCACACCTACAAAGACTGACTCTAAAAAAGTCATGAGATTTGCCTGAAGTTACACAGTGAGTGGCCAAACTGAAACCAAAAGGCTGCTCTAGGGATCCCTGGGAATCTCTTCCCCCTCTTTCTGGATTCCTTCTAGAATGGAAAGGAGCAGGACAGCCTCATCAGAAAGCAGATTTTGAGCTTGTTCTGTGTGCAAAGTTCATGGCACGCACACTTGGTCAAGTCTATAGATGAGAAAGATGCCACAATTCCAGGAGGTTTTTGTTTGGTGGTTGTCTGTGTTTGTGTCTAATTCTGGATTTTAAAATGTGGCTCTGTTTTATGTTTTCTGTGTATATAAGAAACAGCACCTGTGATGGCTGTCTTAATTCTTTCAAACTAGTGTGAGGAATTCTGTCAAGATTTAGCCAGTCAGGTTCAGACCTGTTCAGGAATTTAGGCCAAGGGGGCTGGCCGAAGAAGGTGGCTATGTTCCCAGACTACCATTTTCTTCTCACTGGTAAGTTCAAACTCCTCACCTGCAGCAAGCTCTTTTTGCAGTCTTTTGTCCCCTGGCTCTGTATTAGTCCCTTCCGTAGAATCCCACCCTCACCTTGCACAGCCACACCCCAGACCCTGGGACAGCAAGGTGGGGAAAACATATTTTTGTAATTAAGAAAGGAAACTGGTAAAAGGAAACTAAGGACCAACTTGTTGAAAACACTGAGCATCCACTGCCTCTAAAATCCTTCCCTGGAAGTACTGTGCGTCCTCAGACTCCAGAGCACTTTACAACAGCATCCGCAAGGCACCTTTCATGGTCTGCCTTGCATGAGAGTTATCTGCCTTTCTTTCCTTGATAGCACTTACTGCCCTAGTCCATCAATCAAAAGTCCTGATCTAACAGATATGCAAGTATAATTCAGGAGTATAATTATAATTTAAAAAGTCAAACAGACTTTTTGCAATTGGGACTGCCCTGGAAAATCAGGGATGTACAGTCACAGTGAAACTTCTTGCGAGACTGAACACCAGGGACCAGGTTTTCAATCCTTGTGTCCTCCGTAAAACTCAACATAGGCCCGTGCTCCAAGGAGAGAGTCAATAAATCGGGAACCAGTTAAGTGCTCAGTCTGCTCCATAAGCTGCCCTCCCTGTTCATGTATTTATTAATTTATCAGGTTCATCTTACTCCGCCCTCTTACTCCTTCATCTACTCCAGTTCATACAGAGTCCCCTGAAACTGCCCTATATTTTTTTACCTGATTCCTTCTGCCTGGATTCTTTTTCCAAACTCTTCTCCCTCTCTGTTCCAGGCTCCAGGCAGCATTTTCCAGCATATTCACTTCCTTCAACTGTGGCTAGTTTAGATGCTCCTACTTCCTTCTCTCATTAGACTTCATGCATCCGTTTATCATAAAGCTTTTCAGAAGGTAGCATAATAGCTTCTTTTCTCATGTTTTTCACATTAGAACTTGAGTTCATTGAATACTGGGACCTCTGCAGTATCACCAGGTGTAGAACTGGGTATACAGCAGGTACCTATTTATTCTTTAATCCATTCAACAAATATTTATAGAGCATTTACTATCCAACAGGCAAAATATCTGCCTTTGTGGAGCTTACATTCTACCAAGGGAGACAGAAAAGAAACAATTGCATAAATAATAAAATAACAGGCACAGAGAATTGGCATATAGAGAAATTAAACTGGGTACTCGAACCAGGTACTACTTCTGAAAGGTGCTATATGAGGTAGGATGGTCAGGGGAGTTTTCTCTAAGGAAACAGGATTGGAGCAGAGAGCTAAAGAAAGTAAAGCAGCAAGCCATGTAGATATCTGAAGAAAGACCTTGCCAGGCAGAGAGAACAGTAAGCGCAAAGGCCCTGGGACGGAAACATTCTTGACCTGTGCCAGGACCAGCAAGGAGGCTGAAACAGAGTGAGTGAGTGGGGAGTGTGATCGGAGATGAGTCCAAGGTGGGCAGGGTCAGATCCTACAGGACCTTTTAGGCCTGCAAAGGGAGCTGATTTCTATTCCATATGTGATGAGAAGCTCTGTAAATGTTTTCCAGATTGAAGTATTTGAGATGAGTTGAACTAAAACAAATTGGGTATCGTCTTAGTATGGGCTCTAAATGTTTTTGAACCCCACAGTATCCTAAGTCTGCCCTCGTTGCCTACAAACACGAAAGCACTAGGAACAGTACCATTTAGCCGTTTGAAAACCTGTTCGTGTGTGAGTTTGCCTGTTCTGGAATGAGCACTGCCTTGTGATTGTTCCCCAAAGTCTTTTGGCCAGTGACACTTTCACCAGCCTTTTCTATATGGACCAGTTTCATTGTGTTGGCAGATCTGGTCCGAGGAACATCTGAACGCAGGAGGAATGCGGTCCTGATGCCAGGCTGACGTTTCTGTTTCTGTCTTTCCCAGGCTCTGAAGTCTTTGAGGGTCACTGGGATTTATTCTGGGCCCTTGGCAGGGTCCTGGGCCCAACTCTTAACATAGTTTTTATCCAAGCCTGGTTCTCATTAAATCTTAATTATGTGGAATTCCTACCCTTAATGCAACTGAAAATAAGGCACGTTTTGCTATTTTTATCATTTCCCTTTGTCTTTATAAACTGTTCCAGCGAACCATTCCCTGGAGTAAAGTGGGAAAACCACCAGAATTTAAGCTAAGCAAATTCACAGAACTCAGTTGAACATTCATTAATATTCATTCACTCAAAGAAAGATGATTGAGGACCTGCAAAGCACCAGCACTGTTCTAAGTTCTGGACAGGTAGCAGAACACATGGTAAGCCCCTGCTCTCATGAAGCTGACAGTCTAGCAGAGAAGACAGAACAAACCAAGAAACTCATGTAACATGTCATCTTGAGCAGTGACAAATACTATGAGGATACAAAGATGAACACTTTATGTCCCTACAGTGTGGTTGGGGCGGCAGTGAAGACATAAATTATAACAAAAGTATGATATATGGTATCAGGCATTGTGCACAGAAGGCTATGGAGGAAGAGGGAAAATAACTAACTGTGTTGTGGTCATGGGGAGCTCTTGGAGAACGCTTAAACAGGTGACATTGGATCCGTATCTTGAAAAATAAGTAGGACTGTACTGGATGGAAAGGGTGGAAAGAGAAAGAAAACAAGAGCAGGGGCCAAGACAGGGAGAGATGACCCAACGCAGTGTATTCCCAAAATGGCCGGTCATTCGCTGTGACCACAGCACACTGGCACTAGATAGTCATGGAATGGGAGCATGACAGATGCGAATGTAGGTTGAGGCCAATTAATAAATGGCCAGGCTGAAAAATTTGTGCTATAATTGGATGACCAGATTTCCATGTTCGTGCATTCATCCTGCCAGCGATGTGACAGGATTGAAGAGAGAAACTATATCAGGAGATTATTATGAAAATAATGCAATGGTCTGATCTTAAAATGAGTCTCTCTCTCTCTCTCTCTCTCTCTCTCTCTCTCTGTGTGTGTGCACACGCGTGTGTGTGTGTGTGTGTTTGGCTAATCAGTTAAATTGAGGGTGTTAGAGTCTTAGGTTTAGGAGGGGCTCTGAAAGTCACCTAGTCCTCCCAGCCATTGTATGTTTGACTCTCCTTTTCAACATCCTTCCGAAGGGATCATCCAACCAAGACACCCCATCCTAGCTTCAGATAGCTTTGAGACTTCCCATCCCAGCTTCAGAGAGCCAAGACTCACGTGGAACAGAGATCTGCTCCCTGGAGCTACCACCAGTATTACTTTTGCTCCCTGAGGCTTAAAGACCTAGTCTAATCCCTAATTCAGGTGCAGCTTTGCACTGTTTAAAAATGGCTGAAACTTCCTGAGCACCTTCTGTGTGTTAGGCATGCCTGCAGGGCACATATCACCCCATTTCCAGATTGGAACCTTGGGCTCATTGGCCATGTGACTTGGTGAAATTTGGTCACTGACCCAATTATTTGGCAGCACCAGGATTAAAACCTGAAGATGTCTAACTGCAGAGCCTGCACTCTTGGAAACAACTGTCAATTTAACTCAACAAACATTTATTTAGCACTGACTGATGTGCAATCTCCTGCCTAGGTATTAAAGAATGGCGTGGAGCAGTAAGGAGCAGGAGTGGTTACTGTATTCCAGGGGTCCCCTCTGTGGAGATTTGGACAGTGGAGTCCACACTCAAGCATTATAATAATGTCTATTTGGCTTTGCTTGTGGCCTGGGCTATTCCGGAAGGGGAAAGTGATTTCTGTTTGGTCCAGTGCACAGGCCTGGTTTCCTCCTTGTTACACTGGGGCAAGCCCAATGCAGGAGCCATCTCCACAGAGTCTATACCCAGGAAAAACTATCTGTATGCTAGAAGGATACAGGAGGGGGTGTACCTGCAAAGGTGCAAGGCCTGTGACTGATGTATATAACCAGATTTGAGCAAAGCAAAGCTTCAACTTGGACACATCCCAGTGATGAGCAAAGAGGAACATATAGCAAGACCGAGAGAGGCTGGAAAGCTGGAAACAGAAGGAGAGCAGGTGCAAAGAACTGATGGGAAAGCCATCAGAACCAAGCCTGTGCACGTAGCACGTGTTCAGGAGCTCCCCCGTTAGGCACTTTGTGGTATTGCTACAGTTGTGGCTGGACGACTTGAAGGAAATGGGCCTGATCCTGACATTGCTGGCATCTTTGTTAGCTGATTTTTTTTTTTTGTTTTTCTTCATCTAATGTTTAAATTTGTGACAATTCTGACTATAGGTGCTGCATGCAGGCTGTAGATGAAGATGACTGAGTGTCAATCTTCCATATAATTGCACTTCCCCCTCTGCTATTTCATTTTCCCTCTGTTATTCTCTTTAGGTGAGAGAAGCACCAAAGGGTTAGGTGGCATCCGTGCCTCATCCATGCACCTTACACCAGTTCCCATTCAGAACCAGCACCCATACCCCAGCCAAATCCAGACACTCCCCTGCTTTTCAGCCTGTGCCCCTCCATCTTCTGCCCTTGCCTCCATCTCTTGGTTTGGTTCTTCCTTGGTCGTGGGCTTTTACACTCACCCTCTGGTTGGTGGTTGTTCTGCCACCCTACACCTGGCCCCAGAAATCACCCCCTTTCCTTGGAGGGAGGGACTTCAGGATTCTCCTGAGAAGGGATTAGACAGGTAGGCAGGCAGGGGCACACGTGGTCCCCTTTCCATCTCACCAGATACTCAGCCCTGAATATTTTGCTAGTGTCCATGGAGTGAGATGCTCGGATGTCCTGGCCTATTCAAAGAGTCCTTCCCTATATAGTACCAAGTATATAGTTTAATAAGTGGCCCTTTTGATTTTTCCTTTTATTAAAATCACAATCTTTCTTCCTGGTTTCCATCATCCTTCACCTCCAGATTCAGCAAAATGTGAAATGGGTAGCATTTAGTCTGGGAAGTAAATTACATGTATGTTTTCTTCTTGTGCACATGGAGATCCCATAAATCTGCTAAATGGCCAAATGGTGGTTTTGTGCAGGCACCAAAAATTACCTCTTTTCCTTGATTTTTAATTCTCCTAGGGATTTTTCTTTTCTTTTCTTCCATTCTCTGTGTTCCTTTTTTATTTTTCTTTTTACCAGAAAATTCTATCCCATTCCCATCCCCTACCTCCTTAAAGGAACCCTCTGTTTCTACATGGTGCCATTCTATTTTTTTCTAATTCGTATTATCCCAGTTATTCTTGGGGCTTTGGTGCTACCTGAGACAAATAATGTTTGTTTATTCATCATTTATAACCAATTTAACTCTGAAGGGCATTTGAGCCAGACTCACAGTATGAGTTAGTTATAACAGAATTACTAAACAAAGATAGCAATGTAAAAAACATGTCATTAAGAGTAAGGAAGACCGCTGTACCAGAAAATCTCTTGAAGGTTTGTTATTGCAATTTAACATAAAATTCAGCATTGAGTTTCTTAGCCACCAAGGCAAAAAAGGAAACAGGCATGATGTAGCTTTCATCATCTAATTTAAATACACACACACACACACACACACACACACACACACACACACACACACACACACACCATCTTTACCAAAACACAATTTGTGAAAGATCTTTTTTGACTGCAGCAAGTTCAGTTGAGGGCTGATACTCTTAGGTGTTTTCTGGACATCTAAATCACCTCAGAAGCTTTTCAAAACCAACTATAGGCCAGTTGCAGTGACTTACACCTGTAATTCCAGCACTTTGTGGGGCCAAGGCAGGAGGATCACTTGAGCCCAGGAGCTCGAGACCAGTCTAGGTAACACAGGGAGACTGCCCCCATCTCTACAAAAGATTAAAAAATCAGCTGGGCATAGTGGCAACTGCCTGAGGTCCCAGCTACTCAGGCAGCTCAGGTGGGAGGATCCTCTGAGCCCAGGAGTTCAAGGCTGCAGTGAGCCGAGAGATTATACCACTGCACTTCAGCCTGGGTGACAGACCATGACCCTGTCTCAATCAATCAATTAAATCTATAATCAAGTCAAGGGGTAGGGAAATCACTGACCTGTGCTCAGAGGAGTCAGGGTCTTTCTGGGTAACGTGGTGACAGGTGTAAACAACAGCATTCATTATACAAAAGTGTTGCTCTTGTGAGTATAGCAATCATGAACTTTTTCTACAAGTGGAGCTTAGAGTTCATATGGCCCAGTCTCCTCACTTCACAGATGAAGAGCTGAAACACCTTCATGTGCCATGTGACAGTGTTTCAGTCAACGATGGACCACATACACAAGGGTGGTCCCATGAATTTATGGTACCGTATTTTTACTGTACCTTTTCTACATTTAAATATGTTTAGTTACACAGATACTTCCCATTGTGTTACATTTGCCTATAGGATTCAGTACAGCCACATGCTTTTCAGGTAGGTAGCCTAGGAGCAATAGCCTAGATGTGTAGTAGGCTACACCAGGGGTCCCCTGTCCCCGGGCCACAGAACAGTGCTGCTCCATGGCCTGTTAGGAACCAGGCTGCACAGCAGGTGGTGACCAGTGGGCAAATAAGCATTATTCCACCTCCCGTGGCAGCATTCGATTCTCACAGGAGCACAAACCCTGTTGTGAACTGTGCATGTGAGGGATCTAGGTTGTGCTCCTTATGAGAACCTAATGCCTGATGATCTGAGATGGAACAATTTCATCCCCAAACCACTCCCGCTTCCCCACAGTCCGTGGAAAAATTGTCTTCCATGAAACCAGTCTCCGGTGCCAAAAAGGTTGGGGGCCGTTGGGCTACATCATCTTGGTTTGTATAAGTGCACTCTTATACATTCTTGATGTATTGATGTGCTGATGCTCACACAATGATGGAATCACCTAACAGAGGATTTTTCAGAATCTATCCTGATCGTAAGCAACACGTGACTATATCTTAATGCTCAGTGACTCAGTGTCACACTGATCTTTGGAGAAGCAGTAAAATAATGACTAAACATGTGGACTGGATTCTGGCAGAGAGATCAAACCCCTAGCTCTGCCCCAATAGCCGTGACATTCTGTGCAGGTTACTGAATCTTGCTAAGTCTTCTAACAGTTTGCTCATCATTGTAAGATAGGAATATTATATATATTTAAGCATTCTGCACAGTGCCTGGAATATTATAGGCAAACAAGAAATGGTGGAAGCTATAAAATCATGGTAAAGGTGATGATGACGTATGTAGATCATGATAATGGAAAGACAAAGTCAAAAATCCATGTTGCCTAATATCTACCACAGTCCCCTTTCCACTACCCCATTCTGCTGGGACTCTGGTCTGAAATCGTACTGTCCCAAAAGACATCTATTAGAGCTGCATCATCTGGGAAGATAGCCATTAACCACATGTGGCTATTTGAAGTTACATTACTTAAAATTTTAGTTCCTTAGTCACACTAGTCACATTTCTAGTCCTGAGTAGCCACTGAGGCTTGTAGCTACCGAACTGGACACCATGGATATAGAATATTTTTCATCAGAGCAGAAAGTTTTATTGGACAGAAAGTTCTACTGGAAGCTACCCTCATGGGTTTTTTCCCCTAACTTCCTTATGTTAATATTTTTGGTATTTCTTTCTTTCAAAATATGGTACTATTATTTTAAGCTAGAAGAGAAGGTTCTACAGTCTTCTAACTCCGCTTGTGTAGACATTGAAGCCCAGGTGGTGGAACAGATGACACACGAGTCACACAGCTAGTGAATAACAGAGCTGGTCCAAACATGCTTCTGACTCAATGAGCGAATCATTCTGCAGAAACACAGGAGCCCCAGGGAATCAGCTAAGTCTGTGTTTTCCTAAGTAGGGTTCTGATTGATCAGAGCTGGAGCACACATTTAACCCATCCTGTCATACTGCTAAATGCAGGGTGATGTGAGTTCAAGTGTTTTATTACAAGGGAACTAGAATATCATCTTCTCAAAGCCACCACACAGCGGCAAGGACACCAGAGACAGCATGTGGGGAGCTCTGGACTGCTCAGCCTCTCTTTTATGTTCCTCTCTGGTTTGGGATGTGGAAGAAAGAGATTCTGCTTGGTGTTTTAGAAATGATCTGTTAATTTTAAATTTAAAATGTTCACTTGTAAGAGAATTTTTGCAAGGATAAAGACTTTGAGATATGTTTCTGACTCTAAGAATATCTATATTGTTATTTTTCTTGGTTGGGTTAACTGTAAGCTCAAAGCCATGGTTGGTAAGTTTTCACAAGATTGATAAACAAATTCAACTTCCTGTGACATAGGTCACACCTTTAAATGAACAAACACAATTCATCGTAACAAATATTTTCACAAGTGTAGTTTCTGAGAACAGAGTCTCAAGTTTACAAGTTCACAGTGCCTAGATGATAACTGTTAAAAGAAAAGGTTTTTGCCCTTTTTTTTGGAAACAGAAAGAAACATAAATCCCTGTTGCCCCAATAGGATAAATAGAGATATAACTTAAATGTTATTGGGAACTGATACAAGTGTCACTTGGATTCCGCTACCAGTGTCAGAAAACTCAAATAGGTGGTGTTTAAATAAGATAGAAGTTTATTATATAAACAAAGCCTGATAGAAAAAACTCCAGGGCAGGTACGGCCACTGAAACAATGGTCAGAAACCCAGGTGCTGCTTCTAGTTGCTCTGCCTTCATCAACAAGTGGCTTCCACCGCATGGTCCAATTTGGCTGCTTGTGCACCAGCCATCGCGTCCACATTCTTGCTTACAGAGGGAAGACCAGAGAAGTTTGGGCCTCTTCCCTTTAGGGCCCTTCCTGGAAGTCTCATAAGGAACCGCTGCTTAGATTTTATTGTAAGAACCAGTCTTCTAGGTGCAAAAGAGGCTAAAAACTATAATCTTCATGCTGGATGGTCATGAGCCTAACTAAAGATTCTGAGTTTTATTACTAAGGAAGAAGAGGGTAACACATATAGAGGGAAACGCAGCAGCCTCTGCCGTAGTACAAATACATTCGTTGTTAAC